>NW_028246508.1:0-213502 GCF_964263255.1 Lissotriton vulgaris
GAGTGGGTATTAGACCTGGCATCCTTGGCGTGGTTCCCCCTCACTTTTTGCCTCTACCGCCTGTATTTTTGACACAGTGCTGGATTTGGTTTTTGCTGGTTCAGATGCTTTTGGGCACTTGCCACTGCTGATCAGTGCCAAAGTGCAAGTGCTCCCTGGTTTAATTTTAATTGTGATTGGTTATCCATGATTGGCATACTTGTTTTACCAGTAGGTCCCTAGTAAAGTGCACTGAGTGTGCCAGGGCTGATGATTCATATGCTACTAGTGGGCCTCCAGCACTGATTGTGCCACCACAGGAGTAGCCCTAAGATGGTTTCTCAGCCTCCCACCGCACCCCTATGGTAGGCCCAAGGTACTCCCCTGGGCAGGGTGCAGTGTATGTGAAAGGTAGGACATGTACTAGTGTGAGTAACATGTCCTGATAGTGAAATACTGCCAATTTCTTTTTTCACCGTTGAAAGGCTATCTTGCCCATAGGACAGAATGGGGAATGTTGTGTTTCATGTTTACCTGCATATCTTCCCATAGCAGCAAGATAGAAATTTGGCCTCTGGTATCCCTCAACTCAGAATTTAATAACACATCTTTTAGGGAGGATGGTTTTTAAATTAAGTGTTTGGAAATAGCACTTTTAGAAAGAGGTTATTTTCTTGTTCAACCTTTCTGTGTGCCTCTGCCTGTTTGTGAATTGACTGTCTGGTTTGTGAGTGACAGGGGCTTGGGTGGCTCCAGGAGGCTGGGTGAGTCAGCACTAGGCTGAATAGACCTATCTGCAGTTGGAGTGGTGGGAGGACTACAACCTGGGTCTGAATAGGGTTGTGCCTACCTTCCACAATGCTGGCTTCACCCCCTGCGGTGCGTCTGATGACCCTGGCCTACACTCACAAGGGAAGAAGTTGTGCACTGCCAGAGTGCACCCAGAACTAGTTTGGACTGGGTCCAGGACCCCTCACACATGAAGAACAAAGACTTTTGGGGTATGAATATCAGAGCTGAAACCCCTAAACTTTAGATTAGGAAACTTTGTGATCAAGAAGGAATCCCTGCCAAAGAAGAACAGCTGAAGAAGACTGAGGAAAAGTGCTGCCACTGCTGTGTGTCTGGGGGCTGACCTGCAGTTGCTTTTGTTGCTGAGGAAGAGGACTAAGGGACTCTCTGCTGTGTTCCCCTACTTGAAGAGGAACTGTACTGTGTGCTTTGTCCCTCTGAAGTGAAATGGTCACCATGGGCCTGAGAAGAGCTGGCCTCCTGTTAGAAACTCAGGGATAGTTCGCAAATTTATTGACCTCTTTATAGCAATTTCATTTCAGATAATTAATATCAATTGGAAAGATGCTTCCAAGATTGCGTATAATGCTTGGTGGAATTTGTTATGTCATCACCACAGACTTGACCGTGCTTATGCTACAACTGTACCCTTGTTAATTAAAAGAGACGTATTATGGTTACCTTTAACTGATTACCTTTCCAGACATGTTCCCTGAATAATTTTATGGTCCTCCCTTCTTTTTCACCGTAAATTGGTAACCATATGTATTGATTTTGTATTCTATGTTGCCTTTTTCCCCTTCTCTTCTCCCCATCCTCCCCCCCTATGTTAAAATACCCATAAAAGCTTTGTTTATTGGTATAGTTCTTTTCCCCTTTTTGGGGTTTGTAGCACTACTGTTTTCATTTATTGATGCCCTATTTTCCTTCAATATCTTTTACTTCTGTAATGATGTTTTACGTTGTATATTTCTACTTAATAAAGCTTTTAAACTAGAGAAACTCAGGGATACAAAAGTTTCTCAAGAGATCCTGAAGCTTGCACCTCCTGCACCGTGCTCCGCTTTCTCTCTTGCCTCTGGGGATAATTGTGTGCCCCCAGGACATTGCTGGTGAACCACCGTGAAGCCTGCTTTGCTTGACGCCTATCTGCTCTCAAAAAGCACAGAGAGTGCTGCGTTTATCACCGCCGCCGGCCCGTGACCAGAGAGAAGCACTGAGGGCCGGTATTTCATCATCGCCGGCCCCCGATTCTCAGAAGGGCTGCATGCTTGCTTTTGTTTCACCACCGCTACTCGAGCCAACTGCCCGAAGCCGGGTTCACTGAGGAGAGGAGCTGTGTTTCAGCTGGAGCGGAGACGGAGGGTCGCCTAGCAACCGGGACTCCTGCATCCACGCCACCACTACGTAAAGCGGAGGGCCGCTCAGAAGGAAGTCCAGTCCTTGCCGACGCATCATAGCCGGAGGAGAAGGACTCCCGTCAAGGATCGCCTGGAAGTGAACGCCAACGCGAGAGCATCCCCAGGTAATACGCCCCCAGTCGCGCTGTTGTCTGTGCGAGGCAGCATTTTGGCTACAAGTACAGCGGGGGCATATTGTTGTCAAAAACGCAACCTTTGAGGCAGCATTTCGGCTGTGAATGACGTAATTGGCCTAAACCCGATCGAAGGGTGGGAGAGGCCCTGTGAACAAGAGATAAGTGGCCAATGTTGAAAGGAGCACATTTTTAAAGTGACTTTCCACACGTTGGAAACAGAGTTCGCAGCCATACTGACTCTACAAGTTCATGTATTTTTACAAGAGCATTCCAAAGAACATTTCTAAAGGAAGGATTAATTATGTATGTTGGTTTCATGTCATTTTGATCTTGCCTAATCAGATAAAGATATTTATATTTTTATAAATAACTTGTGTGGTGTCCATTTGTGGTGTTTCACTGTGTTACTGTGAGTGTTGGTACAAATACTTTACACATTGCCTTTGGGATAAGCCTGTCTGCTCGTGCCAAGCTACCAATGGGTTGAGCAGGGGTTATCTAAAGTGTGTATCCCCTTTACCCTGACTAGAAGGAAGGGTCCCTATTTGTTCAAAGGCACCTACCTCTGCCAACTAGAGACCCCCATTTCTAACAGTGGGACTATGGCACATTTTGGACATGGGTGATACCAGGAATATAGTAGCAAAATCTAACTTAAGATCGGCATGCAGTTATTCCTCAGATAAAGGTGTTTAGATCTCAGCGTGTGGATTTCTCAGATTGAAGCAGTGTTGACAATGCTATTGTTAGAAGTAAGTGCTTAGCCTTGAAGGCACTGTTATTGATGTAAGACTACTCTTAGGACAGGTGCTTTCTTTTGGCTGCCTCTTGTGGACATAGGTGGGTGCCACATGGCACATGAATGGCTTGGATGGGAAAATAATCCATTTATCAATATTTCGTTCAATTCTTGACAGGATCTCCTTTATAGGATGGACAATATTCTCAGCAGATTGACCCCACACCAGTTCAAGCAGCTGCTCATGGAGGTCTGTTCTCTTCCTATTGAATCAGAGGATCAACTGAAGGGGGTCGTTGACTTGATCATTGAGAAGGTTGTCTCTAAGCCAAATTTATCGAATGTGTATGCAAGGATGTGCCGCTGCATGATGGGGGTAAGTTTATGGGCTGGGAATTTGTTGATGTGCTACTGTCCAATATGAACATGTTAAAACACCTCTCTAATAGGGGTATTTCAATGTGCCGTTGTCTGCAAGGGGCATGTATTTGTCGGCTATCGGATGATGTTTAATTCACATGACATTGTGCAAGGATAATTTCCTGTGGAACTCTCTGAATGAGATAAGCTTGAGTGCTATTTTCAGATGAGGATGAATTCACATGCTGCAGGTTGATGGGGGAATGAGGTCCCTTTGTGTTTACTAATTGACTATAAGTTAACAATACGTAGTCTATTGCTCTGTGATCGCGGAAGAAGTTTATGGGAGTCTCTCTAATGCAGAATAAATGTACGTGCTGCGCTTTGATAGAGGAATTCGTTATCCTTCCAAATGAGTTGATGGCCACACTCTGACTGGGCGTTATTTCATGTGGTGCCCTTTGATAGGCTATCCAGTTATTTCCTACATTTTGATGGGATGATAAGTGTAAGAAAGTGACTCTGTATATACTGGACCAAAGTAAAGTACAGTGTGTACAGAGTCCCCAGTCCCCAGAGGTTTGGCAGAGGTTAAAGTTAGATGTAACCTTACTCTCTAAAGTGGTAGCTTGGTCGAGCAATAAGGCAGTATCAGAGGACAGTGTAAAGCATTTGTTATACACACTATGGGCCCGATTATGATGGCGGAAGGACCTGAGTCCGTCTGCCACCATAGAGTAGGAGGGAACCTCCGCATTGCCTGCGGAGTTCCCTCCTGTGCAATTAGGATGTGACCCCCACCCTGGCGGTCACATCCTCAATCTTTAGCATAGCGGCGGGTGCAGCTTCAAGCTGCACCCGCCGCAATGTTAAAAATGCATGCACGGCATTTGCGTGCACAAAGCAGCAGGCACCGCGCGGTGCCTGCCGCTTTGTCCATGCAAATGCAGGGGGGTACCATAGGTACCCCCATGTGCACCTCCCACCCTCCCTTCACCCAGGGGGCCCGCAACGGGCCCCCGAAGTGAAGCTCCGTATGCTTTTCCATGGCGGAAAAGCCGCCGTGGAAAAGTATACTTTGTACTCCATCCTAATATGGATGGCGGTGTCTGATAGACACCGCCAGCCATGTTAATGCTTTTCCGCCGCGGTCGGAAGGCGACCGCGGCGGAAAAGCGGAGGACAGATTGTAAAACCCACCAGCCATCCTAATTTGGCGGTGGGTCTTTCAAGCCTCTGCGGCGGATTTCTCGCATCCTCCGGGCCGGCGGTGGCTTCCGCCGGCCCGTTGGATGCGGGAAATCCGCCATCGTAATAGGCCCCTTAGTCAGCAAAAGGTTTCACACACTCAAGAACTGAATTGTAGGCCAATGGTTTGTATAAAAAATCTATAGGGTTTTATTTTAGAACCAACAATAGGTATCAAAATATACTTTCTCAGAATGGATTACTTTAGGTAAATACTTTTCAAATAGGCAATAGACTCTTTGAATACAATAGTTACAGTTTGTTGCAATAGGCAACACAAATTCAAACACAATGCAACATTGAGCTCAATGGGAATTTCTAGTTAAATGCAATTAGTTACTTTTTAGATTACTTTTCTAACCACAGGACTGGATCCTAGATTCAGTCACGGGACATGTGCTGTAAACAGTTAAGTAAAAGTGATTTTTAAGGAATATTATTGTATTTTAAAAGTTGACACTTAGGAACATTTCGGGGTGAAATTACCAATATTATCCTAGGGAAGGAAATTCAGTTTGCAGGTAAAGTTCGATCGCGTTACTTTTGTAATCCAGTGCTGGACTCCTAGGTTCAGCACTGGGACATCTATCTATCTAAAACAGGCAAGTAATTATGTTTTTATCGTTGGCACGATTTTAAAAGAATATTTGTAAGTTTCAAAAATCGACACTTAGAAACTTTTTCAGCAAAGAGCAGGCAATGATATCCTACTGGAGGAAATTCAAGTTACTGGTAAGTATGGTTAAAATTACTTTTCAGGGTCAGTACTGGGCTAAAAGATGCAGCACTGAGGTCGCCCCTGATAACAGGTGAGTAAATCGGAATTCGTTGTTCGGCTGATTTTAGATGAATATTTTAAAGTTCCAAAACTCCACACTTAGAAGAATTTCCAAGTGAAACTAGTCAATGCTAGCCTATGGAAGAAAAGTGAGTTATCTGCTTTTAGGTAAGTACTTGACTGGCAGAGTTAAGGTTCTGGGCATAGACTCATTGGTCTCCCAGGGTCAGGTAGGTACAGTTGGTACACCCTCAGCGGAACAGGGGCAGCCGGGTGCAGAGGTAGTTAGGCCCAAAGTTATCTAATGAGAGGCAGGGGGCCTTCGGTTGGTGGCTGCTGGTAAGCAGGCCACGCAGCTGTGGGAGCTGGGCTCCTGGTCGCTTGCTCAGGTCAAATGGGGAAGTAGATTAGGACAAAGGATGCACTGCAAGGGGCCCTCGGGCGGCTGGGCGCAGGGTGCTTTAGAGCCGACAGGCGCTCAATGTTATTCAATGGAGCTCTTGGAACGTGTTACAAAGGCTGCAGGCTCAGGGAGGGACGATCTTCTGGAGCGACCAACACTTCAAGGGGTAAGTTGGGATCTTGCAGGATAGGTAGGCACCCATAAGTTGGGCACAAGGGGCCGGGGACGCCGGGTGCAGGGGTGTCTTTTGGCGTCGGGAAATCTTACCCTCTGCTAGTCGTCATGGTTCTGAAGCTGCAGGCATCATCTGGGTCATCGAGAAGGGTCAGTGGGCACTGGATTCCAGGTCAGAATAACCGGGGGGACGTCCTCAGGGTCTTTGTCCACTCTGGCACAGGCCGGGCTCGGCGGGTGCAGAGTGGGCTGGATTCGCTGGCACCAGGGGTATTGTTGTTTAAGCAGAACCACTGCTCCTGGGAGTCCCAGTCTCTAAGTGGGTCAAGGCAGGCAGGTCCTCCGGGTTTCTCAAGGTTGCTGTCCGCAGGAGACGCTGGGATTTAGCAGGAGCAGGTTCAAGGATCAAGAGGCCCGTACGGCTGGGGCCAAGTCAGTTGGTGTCGTCCTCTTGTTAGCAGCTGCACGGCAGGTCGTCTTCTTCTTGGTCTTCTTTCTTATTTCTTGTTTCGAAATCGGGATCTAAGGAAGGAAGGTCAGGGTGCCCCTAAATACTAAAGGTAGGGGAAGGGCAGGGACCAATAGGTCCCTGTCCTGGGGTGAGTACACCCCCTATCATGCTCCTGGGAGGGGGGCAGAAGCCTATCTCTGATTGGGCAGGGCTCCCCACTCTCAAGATGGCCGGAGCCCGGAGTTGTGCTTCACCTTGCCTCTCCCACTCGTCTTCCCACCAGAGTGCGGGTCAGAACTGGTGGGGGACAGTTGCTGAGTATAGTAAGTGGTCTGGAGAACCTCATAAAGGCGGCATGCCTTTGAAGCTTCCCCCTGCCCATCCTGGGGGAGGAGACCTAGCACCTCGCCCAGGAGGTGCATTGTTGCAGGCCCAGGAGAGCGGGGGATCTCCACCCAGGGGTCCAGCAAGATGTCTGCTGTGTGGCAGCCTAGGCAGCCTCTCAGACAAGACATGGATTGCAGGTTAGGTTTCAGGGGGCATCACTAAGATGCCCTCTATAGTGCATTTTACATTAAATCCCACACTGGCATCAGTGTGGGTTTAAAGTGCTGAGAAGTTTGATATCAAACTTGTCAGTCTTCAGTGTAGCCATTATGGTGCTGTGGAGTTCGTAATGACAACCTCCCAACACCATATACTCTTAATGGCATCACTGCACTTACAGTGCCCAGTAATGGCCCTGGGTACTGTAGGGGTACAGGGCTCATGCACCTGTGCCCACACCACTGGCATAGGGCACCCAGCTAGGGGGTGACTTATGTATGCCAGGGCAGTGGGTTTGTGGGCATGGCACACAGCGATGTGTGCCATGTCAACTCTTTGTTTAGTTCTGCACCAGGCCACTCAGACTGCAAAGGTAGTGTGTGTGTGTGTGTCAGAGTGCAGGGTCCCAAAGGGTGGCACAATAAGTGCTGCAGCCCTTAGGGGTCTTCTCTGGCCACCATGCCCTGGGTACCTAGGGTACCATTTACCAGGGACTGACAGGTGATCAGAGATGCCAATTGGGTTTGAGTTTTAACACAGTTTTAGGGAAGGAACACAGGCCCTGGGCACCTGATTGGCAGGAGCCCAGGGCACACTCAGTCAAAGCACATCAGCGATTCAGCAAAAAGTGGGGGCATACCAATGCAAGAAAGATGGCTCTTTCTCAAAATAAGCTTGCATGTAACTCTGATTGGAGGATTCATTTGAGTTGCACTGCCTGACTGTGGATACATTTGCATGCTATGTTCTGATGGGGGATAACCTTACGTACCATGTTTTGACCAGAATAGGTTGGTGAACCACCACCTTATGAGGGGATATGTTTGCATACTAATCTTTGATAAGGGGCAAAATGGGTTTTATTAGGTAATGCAGCACCCTGCTAATAGCAACATTTGAATTTAAATGAATTGAGAAACCCTTTCCCCTTTGTCATTTCTGTAATTTAAATCTATTCTTAATTTATCCCCAAAGATTACGGGCCTCATTTACAGGGTTTTGGTGCAAGGCCGTGCATCAAAGTCACCTTGCCCTACGTCAAAGTAAAAGGGCAGGAATGCACCGCAATTATATAATATGGTGCATTCCTGTCATTTTCCCCTGGGCTGGTGCCATTTTGGCAGCCTAGCGCCAACGCAGGCACCCTTGTACCATGGTGCAAGGATGCCTGTGTTGTCTGATGGATTGTTTTGGTCCAGGAAGGGTCATCTTCCTGCTCGAAAACAACCATCGGAGTTTTTTTCCTCTTTGTATGTATGTGTGCTGCAAAAGTTATTTCTCCTCGTTATGGGGAATTGTCAAAATCTGTGGGTGTTTATTGGAAACACCAACTGCAACGCCCATGGAGCACCTCCCTAGCGCAGAGTAAAGCAAAACACAGCGACTTCCGCTGCTTTGCCTTGCTCCATATCTGTGAAGCCATACAAAGCCATGCAAAGTGGCAATGTCTGACCTTATAGATATGATATGACGTCAGATAAAGTGACACTACAGCGGTGCAAGGGGGTCCTAAATATGCCTCTAAGTCCATAGTATTGAACTGCTGGTGTCACAGTTGTTCTGCCCCATTACCAAACTGTGGGGCACATGCATCAAAATAAGGAATTGTGATTCCTTAATAGCGATTTTTAAGGAATCACTATTTAGGAATCGCAATGCCTCATGCATGTAGGAATCGCAAACGAAATTGCGATTCCTACACATTCCCTAATAGCGTATCACAAATTGTGATTCGCTATTAGGCAATGCCTTCCCATTCATGAGGCCCATTGGAATGAATGGGATAGCATTCGCAATTTGCGATTACCAAATAGTTAATCGAAAATTGTGACTGCAATTTCAAGGGTGCTACGGGGCCCAAAAGGCCAGCCTGATGTACCCCCCAAAATGGTATGTGTGCACATGTGGCTCACACACATGCCCTAAGGGTATGTGTATGCGCCACATGGCACTTAAAAAATGCAATTTTTTGCATTTTTCTAAGGAATTGCAAATTACCATCAACTTGAAGTTGATGGCAATTGTGATTCCTTAATATAAAGTCGCATTCTGAGGATGCTTCTTGCATGAGATTTAGGGTACGCAAATTGCGATTCCCTAACTGCATTTGCAAAGTGGGAAATCGAAAAAATAGCGATTTCCTATTTTGCAAATGCCTTTGGGGTTGATGCCTCCCAAAAGGCTATTTCCCGGTTGCAAAGGGTAAATAGCTTGATGCATGTGCCCCTTTGTGAATTTCAGGACCTCTATAGAGTACATTGGGTTGTTTGCTTGGGGTTCACATGCATACTACTCTTTTGATCAGTCATAACACTCTCTGAAATCTGTCTGTTGCCCACTAGTTTGGAATGGCTTGTCATTATCAGAAACTGAATGCAGTCGACTGTGACTGTCATTTGTTCCATTGCATAAGGCGCCCAAAGGTAATCAAAGAGACACTAACTAAGAGTGTAAATTTCTTTGAGGTCGGTAAGTCATACCATTGATGCTTGTTGTACCTCAGGGGCAAATCAACATCATTCCACAATCTTTCTTTCAGAAATGTGTATGATTAAGCGATGAGATTATTAAGCCACATGCCTATAAGCAGAGTTCATTTAATGATGGTGTGGTGTTTATTGTTTCTAGCTTACGGTCCCTGCAGCAGAAAATCCTGCAAAAACTGTAACCTTCCGCAAGGTGCTGCTGAACCGTTGCCAGGTGGAATTTGAAAGAGATGATACCGAGATGTTTAGAAAGAAGGAGGAGGAGATGGATGCAGCTGGCACGGTAAGGTAGTCTTCTCTTCCCCACTTGGGTGGTCACCCTCTCCGTTGCCCAACATGTCTATGGACTTCCCGCACTCTCTACTTTCTAACATTCAGATCTTGTTCCTGATTCACAATGCTTTGTTTTATAAGTAGCTGTGTCTTACTCCTGTTATAGTTGTGATTTACACCTGCACGACTGGCATGACTTGGACCACGCCACACCTGAAAGAAGCTCATTTGCATATTTCATTTTAAAGAAATTATTCAAATAGTTTATAGCCACTGAGTCCCACGGCGTCCTGTACTTAGATCCTGAATTCATGGCCAAACATAAGATTTAGCCTGACATTGACAGATTCAGCACCCGTGAATAGCCACAAAGCACTGTGCCGCCAGTCCACCCCTGTTGCACCCCAAGGAAGATAACCAGATCTTCTATCCTGCAACAAGCTGAAGTAAATGCTATGGCTCTGGTTGACAGGCAACCCTTGTATATGGGGTCCTTGCCATAACTGGATATTTCAAAGCATGTCATGCTTGGAATAATCAACTAACAATAGTCTTGGCATGAACCTATGAAATATACCAATGCTGGAGATCTGTTGTTATAGGTGCCTAACTTTTTAAACTTTGCAGGTGTGACCAGGGTAGGGGATGTGTTTTAGTAGTAGGTTGCAGACCTTGATCCTGGAGATTTGAGAAATAATCCCAACATCAACCCTTGACAAACATTTTGTCATTCTAGGTTAATCACTTCATCTCCCCGTGCCTTACATTTTTAATATGTGAAATAGATGTACATATGTGTAATTGTGCAATGCAAAAAGAAAAGAAATGTGTATTGTAAATAGCCACTTAACAGTGTGATGTCTACCACTGTCCCTAATATATGTCAATTTCCCTCACTGAAATCCTGTTTTCAGAGATAATGTCAGCTGGATCTCACACAGCCCCTCAGGGTAAAGATCATTCTTAAACTTTAAAAAAATATTTTCTGTTCTTTGCACCTCAGAATGAACCCTGCATTATGTCAAATACCTTGTTAGAAAAAGAAAGATAAGTAACCCTGACCCCTTTCCTTCGAAGCCTGAGGAAAAGATACGCCTTAAGGAAGAGCTGGAGCTGTCACGAGACCAGTCTAGGAGGCGGCATTTGGGTAACATCAAGTTGACTGGGGAGCTGTTCAAGCAAAAGATGTTGGAAGAGAGCATCATGCATGACTGTGTGGTCAAGCTTTTCAAGAAAAAGGACGGAGATTCGCTGGAGCGCCTGTGCTGGCTTTTGTCTTCCATTGGCAAGGACCTGGACACTTGCAAGAGTAAGGTATGGCCTGTACTACTGTGCACACATCCATTCCCTCACAATACAGTGCAGCCATCGTACCACCACTTTGAGTGCTCCAAAGCACTATATACTGATCTCAAGTGTGGGTACCCAGAGATCACTCATTTTCGCATGTAAGGTGTGAGTCGCTCAGCAGTTGTAATTTTTTATTTATAGATCAGTATGTTTTAGGCGTACGAGCTGTAGATTGTATAGCATAGATCGCCATCTGGTGTTGGGCATGGATGTTTGCAGTTTGTTTTTGTCGAAGAAGTGTTTGTTAGTCATGAGATAGTTGACTCCTTCTTATGGTGACAGTGTGCATGGGCATCAACTTCATCCCCAGCTTGTTTTTTCCCGCCATCGGGTTCGGATGTGACTTGCTGCGCTCCGGGTCAGTGTCATTATCGAAACCCCCCTTCGACGCGCAATCACCTACCACTCGACAGTATTGTCTCGATCTCGTTTCCCTTTCTCGACGCGCATCTTCTACAATCGAAAAAACTTCGATAAACTTTGATGCTGGCCGTTGGGCCTACCCACGCCGATTCTGACAAAAGTCGATGGATTGCACTCCCTTTAAGAAATGTCCCCAGTGTGGTGCTAAATTCCCACACTCGGACCTACAACCAGTGTGTAATGTCTGCCTCTCTCTGGAGCATCAAGAGGATATCTGTATGACTTTTTCTATCTTTCTAGTCTAAGAAGACCATTCCTGATCGTCTGGCTTGATGCCACGAAATGTCCAGAGGAAGCGGCTCCATTCCGGACATCTTCCATCCAGGCCCGACAACATTCCGGAACTAGCCCAGGAGGAACAGGTCTCAGTCTCCCAAGCAGATGACTCCGACGTCGAGGACAAAGTCACCTCAGCAGGCCGTGAGTACTGAGACCCCTGCCCCACCCAAGCCCATACCAAAGGCTCTGGTAACACCTTCGCCACAAGGCCCAGGTCCACACCAGTTGAATATTTCAGATGCCCTGCCCTCGGGCTCGGCTATGAAAAGCAAAGACAAGCCTTCCAGCTCGGGCTCGAGCCAACCACACTCCGGTACCGAAAAACCACCTTCAGCACCGAAGTCCAAGGCCACCGATATGCCATGCCTTCCTCCATCGGCACCGGAAAACCCTCCGGCGCCGAAACAGCTTGAAGGACAAACCCTCTGAGCGGAAGCAAAAAGGAAAAACTTTGACACTGAAAACGCCGGAACCGAAACAATCCAGGGAAAAACCTTTGACGCCTAAACCATCGAAGCAAAAGACTCCGAAGCCAAAACAACCGACACCGAAGTCTTTAGAACCAGAAAAGGCTTCTAACCCGGACACTATCCCTATGCCTAAACAATCTAAGACTCCTCATAGGGAGAAATCTTCGGCACCGAAAAAGAACACCGGCTCCAAAGAACTTTTTTTCCCGGACCCAAACCAGAAAACAATTTATATCCATTGGTCATATTCTCTCCAAGCAACCTACAAAAAGGAAACCGGACCATTTACAGAATTCACTGGTTCCGGCTAAAAGAATCGACATGGGCACTAATACCTCTCCACCCCCTACACCTCCTCCTCCCTCTATTGATCCCAATTTACTTATCTCTCCTGTACACCCTCCAGAACACACTTTTCCACTCTCACAACCAGAGGATAGTGATAATGGAGATGGGGACGGACAAGGGGATGATAACATAATCCCACAAGACAATGATGACAATGATGATCCCCCACAGGAGCCAGATCCATGGATGGGACTATAACTCAGATCCTGACTTAACAGATCTAGATTTTTATCCCTCTAAGCCATCCCCGCCAGACGATAATATAGGTTTTGCCTAACTAATCAATAGGGCCGCAACATATCTTGGAGTAAATCTACATTCTGACCCTGTAGAGGAGGATTTTCTCTTAGAGACTCTTGCTCAGCCACGAAAACCTCACACGTCCTACCAATGTTAAAATGGCTGATTAGATATGCAACAGAAGTGTTTAAGGACCCTATTAGGACTAGGGTTCTTAACCCAAGGATAGACAAGAAATACAAAGCTGCTCCCAGTGACCTCATATACATTAAGGGTCAGCTTCCTTTGAATTCCCTGGTAGTGGCTAATTCACGTAAAAGGGCCAACTCTCATGGTTCAAGTGACGGCCAGCCCCCAGATAAAGAATTCAAATTATTAGACGCATCAGGCAAACGTATGGCGTCTCAAGCTGCAAACTATTGGAAAATAGCCAATACACAAGCTCTCTTGGCAAGATATGATGGGGCTCACTATGATGAGCTAGAGATACTCATTCAACACCTACCAGAGCAATACAAAGAAAAGGCCAATGACCTCATACGGGAAGGCAAATTAATCACGAACACATCAATCAAATGTGCTCTAGACGTCACTTACACCGCGTCCCGCGCAGTCAATACTAGCGTATTGTTATGTAGGCATGCTTGGCTCAGGATATTGGGATTTAAACTAGAGGTGCAAACCAGTATCCTTAATCAGCCCTTCGACCAAGAGCACCACTTTGGCCCTACAGTGGACACATCTTTAGAAAAGATGAAAAAGGACACAGAAACTGCAAAGTCTATGGGAGTCTTGCAGTTATATTCTTCTAGAGGTTCCATTCAACGCTCCTTTTATAGAGCTGGCTCAAAAACCAACACACCAGAGCACCCATCCTCATCTTACAAAAGCCCCAATCAGAGTTCCTTTTCCAAAGGATACTTTATGGGAGGTTACAGGTGTAACAACTACAAGGGCAGAGGCCGGGGTAATAACACCGCAGCTCCCTTACCACCAAGCAGTGACTTCCCTTCGCTTCCCCCCGACCACTCCACACCTGTCAGTGGATGCCTTTCACAGTACCTACCTGTCTGGAATTCCATCAGCACAGACAGGTGGGTGAAACAAATGATCCAGTATGGTTACTGCCTGGAACTCACGTCCACTCCCCCACACATTCCTCCCAAACACTGTCCAATGTCCACAGAACATTTGACTCTCCTCAAACATGACATTCTCTCTCTACTACACAAAAATGCAATGGAACCAGTCCCCTTACCCCAACAGGGCACAGGGGTGTATTCTCTCTACTTTCTGATTCCAAAAAAGTAAGTCTCTCAGGCCAATATTAGACCTCTGACCCCTAAACCTCTACATTCAATCAGACCACTTCCACATGGTCACTCTCCAACAGGTGCTCCCACTACTTCAACAAGGCGACTTCCTCTCCACTCTGGATCTAAAGAATGCCTACTATCATATTCCTATTTACCCTTCTCACAGAAGGTATCTCAGGATCATGGTGGACGGACAACATTATCAGTTCAAAGTCCTTCCATTCTGAGCAACCACGGCTTCCAGAGTCTTCACCAAATGCCTCGCAGAGGTAGCGGCTCATTTAAGAAGGCAACACATTCATGTGTTCCCTTATCTGGATGACTGGCTCATAAAGGCCAAATCCCACAACAATTGTGTGCAGCACACACACAACTATACATCTACTTCATGACTTAGGTTTCACATTAATCCTCGACAAGTCTCACCTTCAACCATCCAATAGTATCTAGGGGCTACTCTAGACACCTCAAAAGCTCTAGCATACCCCAATCCAGGCAGGATTCACTCCATGCAGGCTCTAATATTACAATTTCAGCCTCAACACTTGGCCAGCTTGAGTGTTTATGCAGTTAATCCGGATGATGGCTTCTTGCATCCTCATCATCCCTTATGCAAGACTCCAGATGTGTTCCTTGCAGGAATGCTTAGCACATTGGTGGAACCATGTTCTAGGTCAGCTGACAGATCTGGTGTTGGTGGACGCCGCACACATCGCTCTCTGCTGTGGTGGAATGCACAAAATCTTTCCAGAGGGCAGCCGTTCCTCAACCCGGTTCCACAGATAGTACTAACAACAGAGGCATCGCTCACCGGCTGGGGTGCTCATCTACAAAGTCCAACTGTTCAGGGCTTATGGAGCCCTCGACAGAAACAACTCCACATAAATCACCTGGAGTTACTAGCAATCTTTTTAGCACTAAAGTCTTTCCAACTTTTGCTACTAGGCAAAGCTGTCCTAATACATACAGACAATATGACTGCAATGTATCACATTCAAAAGCAGGGAGGACACACTCTCTCCAACTTTCACGCCTTGCGCAAACTATATGAGATGGACTATTCATCAAAAGATATACCTCCTCGCTGAACATCTCCCAGGAGTACACAATCAGATCGCTGATCTGCTCAGTCGACAAACGCAACATATCCACGAATGGGAACTTCATCCTCAAGTCCTTCTTCCATTCTTTCAAATGTGGGACACCCAGACATAGATTTGTTCGCCACACAGCACAACGCAAAATGCCCAAACTTTGCCTCCAGGTATCCACAGCCATTGTCCAAAGGCAATACGCTATGGATGAGCTGGGCAAACAAATTTCCTTATGCTTTTCCGCCTCTCCCGCTCATTCCATTAGTAGTTCAGAAACTGAAATAGTATTCCCTCACAATGATCCTAGTTGCTCCAACATGGGCCTGACAACCATGGTTCACAACCCTCTTGGAACTATCAGTAGTTCCACATCGAAAGCTACACCTCTCACCCAAACTTCTTCCACAGAACCATGGAGAGATAAGGCATCCAGATCCCAATCAACTCAATCTTGCGATCTGGCTCCTGAGGTCTTAGAGTTTGGCTACCTCAATCTCCCACCAGATTGTATGAACGTCATCAAAGAGGCGAGACGACCTACCACAAGAGCATGCTATGAAGCAAAGTGGAAGCAGTTAGTTGTTTATTGTACAAATAACAAAATCAACCCACTAGATGCTTCCATTCAAAACATTATCTGTTATCTCTTGCATCTACAACAATGTAATTTGGCATATACATCTATACGACTACATCTAGCTGCAATAGCCGCTTACCTCCAAAACAGAGAACACTTGATCTATTTCGAGTTTCTGCTATGAAAGCGTTCATGGAAGGACCTAAAAGAATAATTCAACCTAGTGTTCTGTGGTAAATAAAGATTTACCTGCTGAATTTCTATGCGGTAAAGTTCAATAAAATAACTCAATCGAAAAATGAGAGGCAGAGTCCGTGGCATCTGAGTTTATAAGGGTTTTATTCCATAAAATGGAATTGGTTCGAACCAGGTATCATGTTCCATCACCACGAAGGTTCAGGAAGGGATAGACAATGCTTTATTAACAGAGTACAATAAATATAGTAAATGCATTTAATGGTGATGGATACAGAAGGCGTAACAGCTGAGAGAAACGAGATAAGAACACATGTGCGTAACAGAAGGCGTGCACGAGGGCGTACACGGAGGTGTGTGCTAGAAACGTCACAGAAAAGTGTCACAGGTGGGTGGATCCATAGAAGAATCCTGCAGTGTCAGCAGAAATATATGGCTTGATGCGCGCGCAGGCAACATGACGTGTGATTGACGTGGAACTGGCGGGTGAAGGGGACTTGACATTTAGCATTATATGTGGAGACAGAAGTCTGGCGTGTCAGAACAACCTAATCCCAAATCATATCTGGTATCTTGTGTTTGAGGAACTGTATTATCTAGAAGGAAAGGTCTCTCGGGCAGAGGCTATTCTATACTGACTGCTAGTGCATGCATATGCGACTACGTGTCTTCGTGTAATGCGAGGGGGTCATGGGCCTACCATGGTAACGGGAGCAATGAATTACTTGCACAGAGACAGAAAGGCCGGGCCCTTTGCTCTGCAGCTGGGGGGATGTTTACCTAAACCACTAGACAGGAATGTATTTTCGAGGAGCGGAGCAGATAACTTGAAGGCAAAATACAGTTTTGGCAGGCAAGCAGGCCGAGCCGGGCACCGCTCGCCGCGCAGGGAGTAAGGCAAGGGTCATGAATACAGATCCAGGCTGCAGCTTTCAGAGGCAGAAGGCAGAAAGGGCTCGATGGCAGAAATCAGGGCCTAGCTCGCGAGAGCCAGGAAAACGTGAAAAGTGCACCATGTAAAGACGGTGGCAAGGCATACTTAGGAACTGAATTATCGATCCATTCATGGTGGATCTGAAAGAAGACATGTTAACGTTGGACGCAAATGTATTTGCGTCTTCATAGCTGGTTGTGGAGGGAACATACATGTACTTGAAGCACATACATGGAGCCGTTGGGGTCTACGTTAGGGGACACAATTGACCATAAAAATTCATATTACCTCATTCCCTCCTTGTCCCCTACGGACCCTTCATGATATATCAATCTTCATTAGTCCATCTATTTGTTCATATAATATCATTTGCTCTTCCTTTTTCAGGCGGGATTTAGAATGTGAACTTGAATGGGGAATACATGATGTGGCGCACAAGCCGCAAATCGCTGGCCCACACTGCAGACATAGACAACAACTGAATACTATGAGGAGGGCTATTCCTAGGAAGGATAGGACTTTCCATCCCCAGGCTGATAACACGCTCCAGAGCCAACCGGACCAAGTCCAGGTGCCTGGATTCTGGTGTATCTGATTTGCAATCTTGTGGAGACGGGTTATGGCTCTATATACAGAAGGTGCGTTTTCTGGAATGAAAACACAGCAACTCGATCCGATGACTCTACAGGCTCCGCCCCTATCGGCCAGGATGACGTCAAGAACAAGACGATTTTGAAGAACAACAATCCGCATAGCAGACTGCTCCTCTGTTAAGTTGCCTAGGGCGGAAGTAGTTTCATTCACTACAGCTTCAAGGGTTCTGGTCAATCTACGTATCAATTTACTATTATAGGCAGCACCAAAATAGGGGAAGAAACCTTTATTGAAATCCACGTATTGCTCCCATGCTGTTTCAGTATAATCAACAATCGGGAGATCTCTCTTGGGTCTATCGTGTACTAGATGGGAGTCCCTATGATAATCAGGAGGAGCTAGGAAAACAGGTGGCAGAAGGAATGCAATGTAACAAGTACCATCCCAATCTAGAGGTAAGCGTATGTATGCTGTATGACCACAAATGAAATAGGAATGACGGGAAGCTTTGAATGTAGACTTGCCTTTATCACTGAATTCAATAACAGTGGTACATTCACTATGACCTAGGTGTACTGAACCATTCTTTCTGACACATAATTCACCTTTTACTGGTAATACTGACATAGCGGGCAAGACTGGTTCGGCTTCGGACTCAACATTCAGAATCATGAGGTTAAGTGTAAAATTACCTAATCCATATACTTCGTGTTCTAGATCGGTCCCTGTCCTTTGGGGAAGACCCTCCTTGTCAGGGAAACATACTTTATGCAAAACTGTGTTCAGGTTTCCCCATACCCAGTTGCCCTGGTAAACTACGGAATCAGAATTTAAAGAATTTATTAAACTAAACCATGCACCACAGGAACCATTGTGTGTGAACGGGTACGGAAAGAGGGGCAGAACTCCCTTGTACTTCTGATAGGGAGGGAGTCGGCCACATATCCAACAATTGGTAGCATTGCTGGTCTGATGGGAATGATGTAACATACTAATGAATGTATTGTTGCGCAGCGCAAGTCGGTAAGATAACTCGTGAGGGGGTAATTCACTGAAAGTGTGCTCGACAGTGTCATTTGAAGAAGAATGTGCACGTGTGAAAATAGGATAGTATAGGTGAAGCAATATACTTGCAGCAATAATCATAAGACTCAGAAAGAACATAATCAATAATGTCACAATGCAGTGACTACGGAGAGAATTACAATATTCACGTTTCTTGAGCTGTTTCTGTCTATCTCTCTCTCTATTGGGGTCTAACGGGTACATGTCAGAAACTTGTCTAACCGATTCACCTAGGGGAGGACTTAAACAATTAAACTGTCTGACTTGCTAGACCTCAACTTTGATTTATACTCCTGAGAAGAAGTTTTCTCTACCAGGGGGAGTTTAGTCTCTGGAAGAGGGCAGGGCTGGGAGTCAATATCTGGCGGCAGTCCATGGCATTTCTTAACGTGACTCGAGTGAAGCCAGCCCTTACGGCCCTCCACCTTCAGTGCTGTCCTTGTAGTCAATAAAACAAGCTTCGGCTCCTGCCAACGGGGCTCCAGCGGACTCCTCCTGTCGAAGTTCCTTACGAAAACATACTCTCCAGGAACGATCTTGTGTGGCTTCACCTCGGTGTTGTCGGGAAAGGCTGCAGCAACCTGTGAACGACATGATTGTAGTGCAGACATCAAGGAGGCAAGGTAATCTGTCAGCATATTACAGTCAATATCTGTGATTTTTCTCGGCAGAGGCGTCCCCCACATATTTGGTGGCCTGCCAAAGACCACCTCGTACGGGGATAGCCCTGTTCTTGAATGAGCTACCATTCTCATGTAAAAGAGTGCAACGGGTAAAGCTACTATCCAGTCTACGCCTTTCTCTCTACATATTTTAGCGAGACGAATTTTCAGGGTCTGATTGTGACGTTCCACGAGACCTGCTGCCTCGGGATGTCGGACACAGTGGAATTTCCATTGGTAGCCTAGCAGGAGTGATACCTGCTTCGTAAGTTCGGACGAGAATGGCTGACCGTTATCTGAGTACACGATACGGGGCAAACCATACCGTGGGAAGAATTCACGTACCAGCTGCTTGGCAGTGGTCGGAGCAGTGTAATCTGGGACTGGATATGCTTCTGTCCATCGGGAAAGTGCACATACAACTACGAGGACATACTTAAATCCTCGACAACGTTCCATCTGGATATAATCCATCTGGAGGACTTCAAAAGGGTAATCGGGAGGATGGAATCCACCTTGCTCTACGGGAATGCCTTTACCTGGGTTGAACTGACAACAGATCATGCAAGTACGCACTTTCTGTTTTGCTGCTGCTCGTAAATGTTTATTGAACCAAAGGTTTTGAATACTGTCTAACATGGCTTTTTCTCCTAAATGTGCTGGACTATGTACTGTGTTAATGATAACTTGAACCATGGAGTCAGGGAGAAACCATGTAGATTTTCCATTTGTCATCCATCCCTGTTCTGTCTGGATCCCTCCTAGTTCAGTCCATTTCTTGATTTCGTCTGGTGTAGCATGTGTCTGTATGTCAATTACATCTAGGGCGGGATCCTTAACTGTCATGCAATGTGTCGATGTCGGGACTATTGTCTTTGTCATTTCGGTTGTGTGAGTATGAGTCTGAGCTGTATGCTTGGCTGTTCGGTCTGCCAGGTCGTTACCCTGGGAAATGGTATCTGTGACTTTCGTATGTGCCTTACACTTCATGATGGCTATGGCTGTAGGCAAATGTATTGCTTCTAACAGAGCTTGAATGAGGGGTCCGTGCTGGATTTTGGCACCATGAGAAGTTAAAAAACCTCTTTCTTGCCAGAGAACTCCGAAGTCGTGTACAACTCCGAAGGCATAACGGGAATCTGTGTATATGTTAACTCTCTTGTTTTTGGCTCGAATACAGGCTTGAGTCAGAGCGATGAGCTCTGCTGCTTGAGCTGACAGGGTGTCAATACAATGTGTTTCTATGACTTCAGTTTCTGTCGTTACTGCATATGCGGCCACTAACTCTCCTGTACTTGTTCTCATACATGAACCATCCACATAAAGTGTCAGGTCTGGATCTGGTAATGCGGTGTCTGTCAAGTCTTGTCTGGGTTTCGTCGTAATGGTAATGACTTCAACACAATCATGTGCCAAAGGGTCTGTCTCACTTAGTGGCAAAAGTGTAGCTGGATTCAATGTATTGCAACGTCTGATTTCTATGTGTGGCTGAAACAATGTCAATTCATAACCTGTCAGTCGTGCTATAGTCAAGTGCTGAGTCTGTGTACGGTTTAAAAGAACTTCCACGGAATGTGGAACTTGTACTGTCAATTGATGTCCTAACACTATGGCATCGCTTTGTCTGATTGCTAGAGCTGTTGCTGCTACAGATTTCAAGCACGCAGGCAGAGCCTGGGCTACTGGATCTAATGTACTAGAAAAATAAGCACACGGTTTGTGTGAACCTGCTTGATCTTGGGTGAGTACTGATAATGCAGTATCTTCGCGTTCTGTGACAAAAAGTGTAAAAGGCTTGCTGTAACATGGTGTCGCTAAAACTGGTGCTTGACATAAGGCTTTCTTTAAGTCATCAAAAGCTTATGTGTGTTCCTGAGTCCAAGGGAGGACAGTCGATAACGCTGCCTCCTGTGTTGTCAACTGTATGAGTGGCTTGGCTAAGAATGCATACTGAGGGATCCATTGTCTACAGTAAGAAGTAAGGCCTATAAAAGCCTGTACCTCCTTTTGTGTCTTGGGTTGTGACATGTTTACAATTAACTGGATGCGGTCAGGTGTTAGCTGTCTCCCCCCTTTGGACACCAAGTGCCCAAGGTACACCACTTGCTGAACACAGAATTGTAGCTTCGAAGGAGACACCTTGTGTCCCTTGTCAGCCAAGAAATACAAGACTGTCAGTGATGCTTGTTCACATTCAGGTTCACTTCGGGCGGTGATCAATAGATCATCGACATACTGAAGTAGGGCAGTATTAGCAGGCATGTGGATACTGTCAAGTTGTTTTTTCAATGCTTGGCTATAGATGCTGGGGCTTTCTGTGAATCCTTGAGGTGCGCGTGCAAATTTGAAGCTTCGGCCATTTAAACAGAATCCGAACAGGTATTGGCTATCCGGATCAATGAGGACACTAAAGAAGGCGTTCTTCAGATCAATTACAGTAAAGAACGTTGCCTCAGAATCAATGGCTGTCAATAATGAAGAGATATCTGGAACCACAGGGTACTGTGGTACAATGCATTTATTTAATTCGCGTAAATCGATACCTAATCGATAAACTGGAGGTGCATTTGGATCAGTGCGTTTAAGAATCGGAATGATAGGGGAATTACAAACATTGGAGTCGGTTTCTACAACTACTCCTTGTGCAATGAGCTCGTCAATTATTTTCAGTAAAGCCACTACAGCATCTGGGGGTAACTTGTATTGTCGGATTCGTGGTAAAACAACACCTTGCTTGAGTGTAACTCGATATGGTGTAATGTGCATACAACCTACATCAGTGGGGCCTTGTGCCCATAAATGTGCAGGAACATTCTGTAATCTGGAATCAATATCTCTCAACACATAGTGACCCTTAAAGTCACGCAGAAACAATCTCACTCCTTCCGGAGAGCAGCATATTACAGCTCCTAGAGCTTTCAGTGTCTTGATACCTAATAAGTTTTCTGGACATGATTTCGTTAGCAACAAATCTGTAGTGCGTGACAACGGACCAACTGCAAGGGGAACTGGTTTTGAAACTTCATTAACAATAGGTTTTCCTGAAAATCCAAGGGAAACATTCTGTGAGCCTGAGAGGGGTGCCCCTGGAACCTCGTCGTGACTGATTGTCGTCCTGCTTGCCCCTGTATCAATCAAAAACTTTCTATCTTTCCCTAATACCTGACTATGTACATAAGGACCCTCTTGATCTACAGGAACCTCAATAAGAGGCAAGCCAACCTCCCTCTCTAGGCTGTTTCATGTGTATCGCTGATAATCGGGATAGTCAGTTTGCGCATAGTGGTACATCTGCTGGGTCGTATGTTGTGTTGCGGCAATGGGTTGTGGCTGTGGTACCGCTACGGTCTGTACTGTCTGTTGTGGAGCATGCATAGGCTGTATATTCTGTGGTACGTGTTGTTGGGCCTGGTCCTGTCTAGGTTGACGCGGCCTCTCTTTAGTTTTACCTGTGGATATATTGTGTTTCAAAACTGCACAATCGTTTACATAGTGACCTGGCTGTTTACAATAGTTACATGTCCCTTTAACAGGAGCTGCTGAATTATTGGACTGTGTCATGCCCTTTTTCTGACCGTCAGCTGAAACTGACTGAGCTACTAACATTTTCATTTTCGTGTCTTTCATACGTCTTTGTTCATGATCATGTTCTTCCCTAATTCTGTTCTGGTAGTACTGTAACATCTGTAACATTTGTGAAGGCGTGTTTGCTTGCCATGTGCTCTCGACTTTCAATACACGATTCTTAACTTGGGGCAGGGAATTCTCGACTAATTTGGATACAAAAAGATGCGGGTATGACTCGCTACTTGGTTTCAGGCCACTATTAATGATAAAACATTTCTCAAATCGG
Organism: Lissotriton vulgaris; assembly: GCF_964263255.1. Lineage (NCBI taxonomy): Eukaryota > Metazoa > Chordata > Amphibia > Caudata > Salamandridae > Lissotriton > Lissotriton vulgaris. The sequence continues at coordinate 23,167 of NW_028246508.1, forward strand.
GAATAGAAATCACTAGTGTTTTCATTGTGTTTCTGTTTGCAGGCTGAGATTGCATCCCAGTCCTCCTTTTTAGTTGCTAATAAACGTGGCAAAACCTGTACTAACAATCCTGGTAATGCTTTAGTTTTATCCCCAAGCCCTAGGCCTGGGGTTCGAGTCTTTTCTTCGTTTTCTAATGCAGCCCAATCAATCTTTTGCTCTCCCACCTCCCATTCTTTTTCTTTGAGTTTCTCGTAAGTACCGGCAGGCAATAATACTTTCAATATTTTCATAATGTCGGGATAGGTATAGTCTCCCGTGAGTAACATGTCTTTTACTTCACGTGGAAACCTGCAGGGTCTTTATCATGACTAGGCACTATTTTCTTCATTTCCAATAATTCCATTTTAGTTATAGGCGTGTATACATACACACGTGTAAGGGTATCATCGGCATTCTTGACTGGATGTACTTCTCGTAAGGGATTCTGTCTGTCTATGTAGAACGTTTTCCTTTCTGGGAGCGGAGCTGAAACAAACTGTGGATTCAGGAAAGCACTATATCTGTGGCGATGTTCTAAAATTACCTTAATTAAATCGGTACCTAGGCCTCTCCATTTATTCATTAGTAACTCTACTAGTACATCAGGTAAGGGACCTGGATCAGAATGTTGGCTTTTATACAACAAAAGGAGGTGTTGTATCATGTACATACCAGCTAGTCGCTGTTCGTCTGGGGAAAGATTCAAAAATGTTTGCGCTACTGCGTCATCATTATATCTGTCGGAATTGTCAGCCCATTGTACTGCTGACCTAGCTAATTCTTGTTCATCCATGGAATTGAGTACATGGTACCCCATTCGTTCTTGAAGTATTTTATCGGTAGCCTGAAATAGATGTTCAGGCGTTCTTGGGTTTGACATAGCAGAGTGAAAAAGTCTCTTGCTTTCTGGGCGTAACGTTTTATTAAAGGATCTACCCTTACCTACATAGGCTATTCTTCCTGTATCATCTGCCTCATCATCCTGTGAGGATTCGTTCTTGTCAGCATCTCCTTCACTTTCAGCTTTCTCCTTTTCATGAAATACTGTTATTTCTTTACGGATTTTTCTGTACATGGCCTCTATGCATTTCTGTTTATCATGTTTTCCGTCTGCAATATTCTGACCCCATGTAGTTAGTACCTCCATCTCGTCTTTATTTACACCAGGCCGGTCTCGTTCTCTTATGAAACAGTTTATGAGGAATTTTAAAATCATACTTTGAGTGTCTACTTTCTGATATGCCATGGCCTCCTGAATCCTGAAAACGATATATCCTGTCTAGATAATCTGACATTCCTGGGAATAGAACTAAAAAATTTGCAGCACGTCTTACACGTATCGAGGCTAATATCATGCAACCGTCTTCGCCTGGTACTGGATCATATCTACAGTCTGTAAGAAATTCTCTAAGTTTTTCAATTGTGGTTGGTTTCGGAGTACGTTGCATTGCTTGTTCTCTAACAGTTAATCGCTGTACTGGTGGCGGGGTACGGAAACCTCCTGATGCACCTCCGGAGGCGGAGGCTTGAGCATAACCTGGCTGTAGGGTCGGTACCTGCTGTAACTGGGTTGGAACCTGACCTGTGCCAGGCCCAAAGGGATTAAGCGGATTAATAGGGGGCGCAGGAAGTGGTGGAGGAGGGGTATGCTGTTGCGGACCTGGGGGCCGACGATCAGCGGGTGGTACAGGTGCAGGTGGGACATTGGTATATTCGGGAGCTACATCGTCTAAATAGGAAGAAAGGAAAATATCGGCTGCGGTCCTGTGACGTAATTTAGTCGGAACCAATGGAGGGGGCAGATCTTTGGGTGTTTCCGGGGTCGCCTTAGGCAGGCCCTCGGCCAGGACTGGATACAATCCTGTCATAATAGCATTACTACGTCTTTCGTGTTGTTCTATTCTGACTCTCTGTCCTTCTTCTAGTAGTTCCCTTTCTTTGGCTTTTTCGGAATCCTCTTTACTTTTCTCTGCTTTTCTGAGTGCTTTCTCTGTCCGTCTGTGCGATTCTTTACGCCATAATTCAATGGCATCTTTCTGTGACTGTCTGGCTTTCTTTTTCCATAACGCTTCCTCTACTCTCATGATGCACTCGGCATCCCATGTCCCTGTAGCGGGCCATTTCTGATTATCTGCTAAATCTTTAGTGTAGTCCACCCACAAGTCGAGATATAATACGGCATCTAGGCCGTGCTTGTGGTACATAAAATATCCGGGAGTGTCCCTGGGTGGGATGGGAACAGCTTCCTCGAGTATCCCTTTCCTAGTTCCTATCTGACGTAGCTTAGAGAACAGCGGCATTGTGAACCTTGATGCTTGATACTTGATACTTACTCGGACTTGGACACAACTGATACGATAAACACAGTAATGAAGATCAAACAATCACTCATACCACGACATTAAAAACACAATTAAAACATTTCAGAACGAACAATAACTAGATAACTGGATACTGGATATACTGCTAAACAGTACAGATACACTGCTAAAACAGTGCAGACCGGGTCTGTGTACCCAAACCCGTCTTGACCGGACACAAATTAATGCACCCGTCTTGATGCAACCCCAGCAACGGTACTCACTGGGAAGCACGGAACGGAAGGCCTCGGAAACTCGACACTGGACTGGACCGGACTGGACTCGACTCGACTCGTGACGTAGGTACTTCGGAACTGGTGGGCCTCTGAACACCTCGGACCTTGCTCTCTCAGCTGGGCTCTGGTTGGGATCCTCCGCGCTCCTCACCGCCTCGTCTGGGTGTCGATCGCAGTCTCAGTCACCTCCGTTGGCCTGAGGGAGATACAGGAAATCCTGCGGGTACGCGTAAACGTCCGTCACGGCTGTGGCAGGGGCCTAGGGCTGCAACGCACCGCCGGCGCGTAAGGTGGGGGAGGGGTCCCTGTTCGGGCGCCAAATTATGTGGTAAATAAAGATTTACCTGCTGAATTTCTATGCGGTAAAGTTCAATAAACTAACTCAATCGAAAAATGAGAGGCAGAGTCCGTGGCATCTGAGTTTATAAGGGTTTTATTCCATAAAATGGAATTGGTTCGAACCAGGTATCATGTTCCATCACCACGAAGGTTCAGGAAGGGATAGACAATGCTTTATTAACAGAGTACAATATATATAGTAAATGCATATAATGGTGATGGATACAGAAGGCGTAACAGCTGAGAGAAACGAGATAAGAACACATGTGCGTAACAGAAGGCGTGCACGAGGGCGTACACGGAGGTGTGTGCTAGAAACGTCACAGAAAAGTGTCACAGGTGGGTGGATCCATAGAAGAATCCTGCAGTGTCAGCAGAAATATATGGCTTGATGCGCGCGCAGGCAACATGACGTGTGATTGACGTGGAACTGGCGGGTGAAGGGGACTTGACATTTAGCATTATATGTGGAGACAGAAGTCTGGCGTGTCAGAACAACCTAATCCCAAATCATATCTGGTATCTTGTGTTTGAGGAACTGTATTATCTAGAAGGAAAGGTCTCTCGGGCAGAGGCTATTCTATACTGACTGCTAGTGCATGCATATGCGACTACGTGTCTTCGTGTAATGCGAGGGGGTCATGGGCCTACCATGGTAACGGGAGCAATGAATTACTTGCACAGAGACAGAAAGGCCGGGCCCTTTGCTCTGCAGCTGGGGGGATGTTTACCTAAACCACTAGACAGGAATGTATTTTCGAGGAGCGGAGCAGATAATTTGAAGGCAAAATACAGTTTTGGCAGGCAAGCAGGCCGAGCCGGGCACCGCTCGCCGCGCAGGGAGTAAGGCAAGGGTCATGAATACAGATCTAGGCTGCAGCTTTCAGAGGCAGAAGGCAGAAAGGGCTCAATGGCAGAAATCAGGGCCTAGCTCGCGAGAGCCAGGAAAACGTGAAAAGTGCACCATGTAAAGACGGTGGCAAGGCATACTTAGGAACTGAATTATCGATCCATTCATGGTGGATCTGAAAGAGGACATGTTAACGTTGGACGCAAATGTATTTGCGTCTTCATAGCTGGTTGTGGAGGGAACATACATGTACTTGAAGCACATACATGGAGCCGTTGGGGTCTACGTTAGGGGACACAATTGACCATACAAATTCATATTACCTCAGTTCCACCCTCCCCAGTCTGGAACCTCAATATTGTCCTTACCAGGCTCATGGGCCCCCCATTTGAACCTCTACACAAATGTTAATTACAGTTCCTCACTTGGAAAGTAGCCTTCCTGGTAGCTATCACATCCCTCAGGAGAGTTAGTGAACTCTAGGCATTAACCATACAAGAACCATTTTTACAAATGCATCATAGTAAAGTGGTTCTTAGGTCTAACCCAACATTTCTACCCAAGGTAGTTTCTGCCTTCCACCTTAATCAGTCTGTTGAACTCACAGTTTTTTTCCCTCAACCAGACTCAGTGGCAGAACGTGCTCTTCACACACTAGACGTCAAGAGAGCGTTACTATACTACATAGAAAGAACTAAACCTTTTAAAAAGACTAAACAACTCTTTGTATCTTTCTCCCCACCTCACAAAGGCAATCCCATTTCAAAAACAGGAATTGAAGGATGGATTGTCAAGTGCATCCAAATATGCTATCTCATAGCTAAACGCACGCTAAATATTCCCCCTAGAGCTCATTCCACACGCAAACTAGGAGCTTCTATGGCATTCTTAGGGAACATTCCCCTAGATGACATCTGTAAAGCAGCAACTTGGTCTACACCACACACTGTCACTAAACACTATTGTGTAGATGTGCAAGCAAAGCAACATGCTAGTGTGGGCCAGGCTGTATTGAGAACACTTTTTCAGACCACTGCAACGGATACAGGTTGCCACCGCTAAGGAGAGAAACTGCTATATAGTCTATGCTAAAGTATACAATCTACAGCTCATATGCTTCGAACGGAAAATGCTACTTACCAGTATTCATCTGTTCTTGGCATGTAGAGCTGTAGAGTTATATACGCCCACCTACCTCCTCGGATAAGTTTTTCCGTAGCAGTATTATCTTACTTAGATACATTACACATGGACATCCTTTTCTACTTTCCTACTAATGCAATCATTCCTCTTCATGAAAATGTTAAATGGGAACAAGGAATGAGCTTTGTCACATTGGACGTAGTAGGGCTTTATACCTGCATTAACAACGATAAAGGAGAACAAGCATTAAAACACTTCTTAGGAAGCCGAAGTGCAAGTTTAATTGAGCATTCAGATATGATAGTGGAAATTAGCTCGATCATTTTGAAAAACAACTTTTTTATGTTTCAGAATGAGTGGTTTCACCAGATAAGGGGCACAGCTATGGGTTCCAGGTTTGCTCCCTCTAACGCCAACCTTTTTATGGGTTGGTTTGAGAGGGAGCATGCCTGGAGCCGCCAAGCAGCTAAATGGATGGATTGTATCCTTTTTTTGGGGCCGGTTCATTGATGATATTTTGGTACTTTGGAGAGGGACCCAACAAGACTTGAACGACTATTTTCAATTTCTGAATGTGAATGATTTTAATGTCACCTTCACAATGAACCATCAAGAATGCAAAATAGAGTTCTTGGATGTGGAACTGTTTGTAGAAGGCGATTCGATAACAAGTAAACTTTATAGAAAAGACACAGCCACAAATTCGATTTTAAGAGCTGATAGTGCTCATCCGGCATCAGTGATCAATGGGATACCATTTGGTGAAATGGTTAGAATCCGGAGAAACTGTAGCTCAGAATTCAGTTTCCAAGAGGAACTAGACAACCTTAGTAGAAGACTTAGTAATAGAGGCTACCACAATAAGATTTTGGACAGAGCCTATAATAGGGTAATGCAGGTCACAAGAGAAACTACGTTGGTACCTAAGAGTAAAACAAACATTAAGAGACCCCCTACCTTCATAACAACTTGCAATTCTCAAAAGGAGAGCATCTCTAGAATTCTCAAAGAATTGGCATTTGCTTAAGGGGGTCCCTGGATTATGTGATTGTATTGGTGATAAACCCAGGATTGTGTATAGAAGGAGTCCGACGGTAGGGAACATGATCAAGTGAAATTACATTGAACCTCAAAAGACCACCACTATTCGGTGGATGCCCACACCACCTACAGGTTTTCATATCTGTGGGTCTTGTAATATTTGCCATCAGGGTATAAACCGTAAAAAGGAATTTAGATATAACACAGAGAAAAGTTATCAGATCAAGCAATTTATTAATTGCAACAGTGTAGGGGTAATTTATGCGATCATTTGTTCATGTACCAAGGTTTATATTGGAAGTACCAAAAGAAATCTTAAAACTAGGATACAAGAGCATAAAAGAGCTATTCAGAACAAAGATCCCAAATCACCCATATCACAGCACATCATAGAGAATCATCATTCTCAAAAGGAATTTAAGTTTCATGGGATTCAAAAGGTGGAAAAGAGAATCAGGGACGGTGATTGGGAATTATAAATAAGACAACAGGAAGCCAGGTGGATTAGCCGTTGCAGAGTAGTGAGTTTGGGTCTGAATAGTGACTCGGAACTGCATTATTTTCTTTAATAGAACTTTCTTTGAGTAGACAAGTGGGTTGAGAAATGAAATAGTCAAGTATTTTTTATATACTCAGTAGACACCCATAGTATGAATTCATTACTAAACATCAAGATTTGTGTGTTAAGAGTGGTAATGTAACAGGATAGTTCAAGATGCCTATTGTCAATTGATCCTCATTTTAAGCACAAATAGACTTGAGTAAGATTAATAGACATCACCCTTGATTTTACAATTTTACAGAGTGGACTTTTGAATGAAATTGGGAAGGGTTGATAGTTGTACAATGACTCACAGGAAAGGTATTCCCATAAAACAGTATGTTCTTAAGTCATGAGAAAATTGGGAAATTGTGAGATTAGATAAGGAGAGCAGATTTTTTGTCTCGGATGTTGAAGTGTATGTTGAAATTGTGAATAAGAAGATGAGTATATGGAATAATGTAACATTAGATTTGACTGAAGTTGGCACACCGTGTATTCACCCTAGATACAGTAATAATTGCCATTACTGACAGCATGCCTAGAACGGTATGGTGAAGTTTTGATTTCAATTGAATTGTTCGACCTATCTTGGACGATACAATATAAAGAATCATCTTTGATACGCTTAACCCGTAATTGTTATATAATACTTTTTTGGATTGGAAGGCTTTTTGATCTTCGGGCTAACGGACTTAGAAAGATCACAATACAACAGGAAACTGAGTGTAAGGTTTCTGGGAGCATGAGTACCGGGTTAGCGTTTCACACGCCAGCCGAATCATTAGAATATTGTTTAAGAAATACTGGGATCGGATTGGTGTAGAAGAGCAAACCGGAAACGTTACATAGTATTTCCGGTTTTGTTTTGGTTGAAGACAGCACAGGGCCGCGATGACTCCATGTCAATAATAGTGCGGAATGATGAGAGAACCTGTTAACAACAGTTTAATTAAGCGGTAAACAATTCCGTGTGAAAAAGAATGTGGACCATAGAGGAAACCGGGTTGAAACAGTATGACAGAGCCAAAAACAGGGCTTTGTGATTGGTTAAGAAGGGGTATAAATAATAGAACAGGGGCAGCTTGTCGTTATAGCGGGATTCATCGCATTGGCTGTCGAGAAGGATAGACGTTACGTCCAAATGGGAATTTTGAAGGTGAGACTTTGGGCGAGTAAGGGTGGCATCATTACAGAGGTCCTGAAGAGTCATTGTCATTAATAGAATCCTCGTGTTTTTGGATTCTCTCAGGCTATTGCGACATGATATTCATTTATTGGTGAATTTTGAAGGACAAACAATTAATTGAGGAATAGGAATTTGAAAACGAGGTGAACAGTTGTTGGTGAGGGGATTAAAAGGTAAATAAGTTGATTTCATTAGGTTTATATTCGTAGTTTTAAAATTGAAAACAGTGAATTTTAATTATAATTTTGTGTGTCTTGGGTGTTTTCTAGAGTACCTCGACTTAAATGGGTTCACGAAAATCGTGTGGAGTGACTGGAGAACCGCTACTAATTTGGTTTATTTTGGATGTTTAATAAACAAGGTGAGAATAGATTCCACACTAATACATCCATTAATGTGAGTCTGGAGTAACTTTGACTTGTCTAGCAGTATCAATGGATATTTATTTAAATGATAGATTTTATATTTTATTCTTTTGATAGCAATATTGAATGCATAAGGCAGGAACATATGAAAGGAATATGCAATATACTGGGAAGCTGTGTAGCATTCCTAATAAATAGGTGAGTGTTAGAGATGGACATTGTATAGGATCTAAAGGATTATTAGAAGAGATATAAACTCTAAAATGAGTTTTCTTTTCCATTCTTTTCATTTTGTAAATAGAATATAGGTATTGATGAAGCATTTCTCCAATTTTGAATATTGTTTTGACGTTTACTTTTGTCTTGGAACTCACTTGAAACTCAAGGTGAGATTTTGGAAAATACACAATATTTGTATTAACCTAGTGACAGTGGATGTCGTAACGATTCAGAAGGGGGTTCTGCTATGTAAAGTTGTGGATAAGAATATAGATTTGAATATAGGCAGGAACTTGGACAAAGAATGGAATAAGGCAGGCTGTTCTTTGTGGTATAATCATATGTAGACAGGCATATAGGCAGGCGGATTGAGACGTGAGAATAAGGTGATTCAATTGGAGTATTGGTATTATAATGGATACTTTTCTGTTCTTATTTCACAGCCCTGATGATGTCCCAGAAGGGACGAAACGCGTAGGTTGTAGCTGTAGAATTGTGGCATTTGTGAAAATAGTGTGAATAGCTGTAAAGCGGATTTGTTCTTCGACTTTAATATATGCTACATGTGAGAAGTTGGCCTGATATATGATGTCTCCAATTCTGGGGGCACCTTGTATCAGTCCAAACAACCCTTATGGTGTCTGGTTGTAAGTCAACCTTATTAGACAAGCTATCCTAATGGTAGCATGGACTAAGCAGCCTTAAAGGCTCAACTTAAGAGGTCGTGTTAAGCGAGCTGTTTTACCAATCACAATCCTGTAATATCAAATGAAAGGACACCACACAAGTTATATATTATAAAAATATATGTATTTATTACTAGAATAATCCTCTATACTCTTTATGAGTCTAGAGGCACAAGCGTTTAAACAAAAGCACAGTTAAACATATGAAAGTTGCACAATTATGGATGAGGCCGGGGGGCCACGCAAACCATATATTAAAATAGTGGTATAAGAGACACCAATTGAACAGTGGTTAGGCCTAGGGCCTAGGGAATCGCTGGGACCAATCGGGACTAGCAATGCTGAAGTCGGGAAAAGCCCGCGGGAATCGGGTGCAGCGCTTAAAGCACACGCATGCACCAATGCAATGTCAATGGTGCGTAAAAGTTACAAAGTTACTGTTTAAGGAACCTTCCGACTGACCTAGAAGGACAAAACTTTAGACACATACACTAGAGGTGTGTACCAGTGTAGGAACACTGGCGTTGCTGAGTTACCTCACCCACAGGAAGCGGGTGCACAGGTGCGAAGTAGTGTTGGGTTTCGTCACGCAGGTCGATGGTGCCTGAAGATGAAGATGCTGCAGGCGTCGGGAGGAGAAGTGTCCGGTGTGATCCAAGGGTGGATCGAAGATGTAGAGTACCTGAAAGCAGAGGGGACAGAGTCTGGGTCACTCAGCAGTGACCAGGGTGGAACCAGGAAGGAACCAGGCAATGTCGGGCGCAATCAGGTGGTTGTCGAGAAGCTTGTCTCCGCTGCCACGTGGACTCTGGGGCACTGAGGATGTCCAGGAGTGGACCACGAGCTGTTCCACGAAGGCTCTCGCTGTCGGCGGTGTCGGCTTCCGGATTGGAGCAAACAAACCTTGGCAAGCGCAATCCACGCAGGACTGGAAGATCGCTTCTTTCTCGGACTAGCAAAGTCAGAGAGGGTGCTCCTTTTCAGGGGAGCGAGGGCCAGTCCAGAGCAACCAGACTGGTGGTGTAAATTCGAAGGTTCGTCGGTACTGGGGCCACAAGCCAACGGGCAAGTGACCGGACCAACGCGTTGAGCCAAAAGTTGTAGAAGGGCCCCACGTAGCACTCGGTGAGTGTAAAGGGGTGAGCTTCAGTGCAGGAGTGGCTCAGGGCTGGGGCTTCTCAAACCCCAATGCACGGCTTCGAGGATGCCTCAGGAGCTGCACGGTCAGCGCCTCGTGGTCTTTCCAATATGGCCGGGCCCCACGCTTCAGGTCGCCTCCACGGGTCTCAGCTTTGCAGGGACTGTGGATCGGGCTGTTAGAAGGCAGGAACGCTGGGTCTTGTTGAACTCTGTCGCTCGAGTTCCAGCGGGAACTGCAACAAAGCAAACGTTGAGGTGCTGGATGGTGCCTGTTTGCACAGGGTGGTCAATCCTTGATCACAAGGGAGATTCTCCAGTCTTCTACGTCGAGTAGGATGTCGAAGGGTCCAGAGTTTCGTTTCATAAGTTTCAGTCAGGATATTCTGAATGCTTGGGCATTGCTCCCACTCTTATACCAATCTGGTGGGCTGGATTACCTGCTAGGTCCCTCCTATGGGTGGGACCCAGGAAGTGGGTGGTTACACCCCTTTCCCTTTGTCCAGGGTCGCGCTGGGACTGGGGCTGGTGAGCCCCAGAACCGGTTTGACCGGATTATGCAAGGGGAAGCCTTGTGCTCCCCAGGCACTGTCTGGTTTCTTTCAAACCTCCCTGCTACAAGCCACTATCTCCTGTCTGGGGTGGTGTGACACCTCCCCGCGACAGGAAACCCTTTGACCAGGCCTCCTCGGCTGAGTTTCGGTCAGCAGCAGGAGGTCAGACTCGTGTCTGTGGCAGAAGCGTCCATTTTGTGATGCTGAGGCTCTTTTAAAAATCAACCGCGTTTCAGTAAAGTAACATGTCTTCTCCCTCTAGAAGGGTGGAATGCTACCCCCGTCGCCAGGACTGGTGAGGGGGTAGTATTCCAAAATGTATGACATCAAACACGACATGTTTTGATAATGTCAAACCAAAGTTAGCACATAACCGCGATGGATTATAATGCACTTAATAGTGTATGGTATGGCATTATCCCGGAACAGCTTAGGGAATTGGTCCCGACATCTGCAGACAGGCTCAGCTCATGCTAGAGCTCCATCTCACATAAAACCAAGCACTCTGCCTCCAGGATTGTTAAGGCCTGCTATAGGAGTGACTTATAGGTATATATGTGTCCAGATATAGGTTTAGATATAGGTATACTATATCTAAGCAAGGGGTGATTACACCACCTTACCCCAGCTGAGTGATCAGCCAGTTGTGTCGATTTAAGTACCAGCCAGGGTTGGCAAAAGATATGCTGCAGCCCCTGGTAGGCCTTGTTGGCACCTATGCCCTGAGCACCTATAGTGCATGGTACAGGGGCTGACAAGGAGTCCAGTTCCAATTGGGTTATGTACCTATAGTACATGTATGTGAATTTAGAGAGAGAACAGCAGGCTGTGGGTCTGATTAGCAGGCCCACAGCCACATTAAGTCGAAAACCAGTGAAGCAAAAAGCAAAAATTTGGGGTGACCATAGGATAGCAGACCCTACTCTCCTACACTACACAATAAAATAATTAAAGACAACATTGAAGAACAAGGCCTGCAGTGAATTTTGTCATGTCAATGTTTGAATAATTGAATAACTTTATGTACGATATTGATGTTTACACAGACGCTCCCTTTTATAGTGTGTGTTTTAAGGTTGTTGTGGCTTCTACAGTGGGCTGCGGAAAGTAGAGCGTCAAATCTTCAACTTAAGTCTTAAAAGGTGAATTGTATGTGACAAATTTCTCACTGTGCACACAAGAGTGAACCCCTCACCGTGTCAGGAATTAGTTTTCTTTTTACATTACACTTCAATCCGCAGCCAAAAGAGCTAGAAACCTACATTCTAACTTTTATCTGAATACTTGTACATTTGAAAAGAATGATTTCTTTTTATGCAGCCTGGGGCCATCAACTACAATAGTCTGCTGCTTGCACCAGGTGGTCGATTGATGAGCTGGGGTGAAGAAAGTAGTGAAGGCAGAGGAGCTAAGCCTTCAGAACCAGGTAATCCTCCAGAGCCATCTCACGTAGCTTGTTTAAAGAAATGGAACAATGGCCCGGATGTAATCAGCATGCATATATTTTTTTAAAAGGAGTCTTGTTCCCTGGTCTGAGACATTGCGGCACTGTTTGTGTCCCATTCATAAATCACGCTTTGCTGTGGCACAGGATAACAATACATTCCAACCACACAGGACCTCGGGCAGTGGTTTGCAGACTTTTTAATATACTTGAGAACTTGAGTTGGAATGCTTGATGCTTCATGGTTCACTAATACTACGGCTTTTGGCACCATCAACATATGTTTTGTGACTTGGTGTTACTAGTACTCCGATTAAGATGGCACTACACCCTTGAAGTAAGAGATCTATATGTATGTTTGCACTTTTGCAAGGCATGCACAGATGGGTCTCTTCACAGTTCTTGGCCTGTTGATCATGTAGTGTCGCAACTCATTAATAATTTTTTTATTGCTTAGCTCCTGAGCCTAGACGTCCTGGAACAAGCACTTTAAACAGGTTTTCAGCACTTCAACAACCACCCTCTGACCGAGATCCTGGTAGAGTGATTCAGCGGTAAGTGTTTTGCCATTTTAAAATGTCAACATGAGGAAACATATTGTAGAGTATGGAAAAGTCATTTGAGACTGTATTAAAAGTATAGATTTATCTTCTGTTCTGAACAGTGGAATAGTTTTAGAGGGCTTAAGATCTGCCAGATTTATTTTCTCTTGAAAAGTGACAGCAGTTGAAGAATGCTTTGAACTTTTGTAGGAAAGTGGGTTTCTGTTGGAGTAACCCCCCCCCCCCCCCACACACACACACTTATTGCCATACTACTGATGCACTTTTGACTTGATGTGCCCTGTGTCCCTGCCAATCAGGTTCCTAGGGCCTTTGTTCTTTCCCAAAAACTAACCCAATTGGCATCTCTGGCCACAGGTCAGCACCTGGAAAATGGCACCACAGGTACCCAGGGCACTGTGACCAGGGAAGACCTCTAAGGGCTACAGCACTTATGTTGCCACCCTTAGAGGCCCTTTACACACACACACACACTGCCTTTGCAGGCTGCATGTTTTGGTGCTGAACAAAGTGAAGAGTCGACATGGAACACATTCCTGTGTTCCAAGTCTGCAACCCACTGCCCTGGCATAGATTAGTCACCCCTCTAGCTGGGTGCCTTATACCAGTCATGAGGGTACAGGTGCAAGTGCCCTGTACCCCTACAGTGTCTAAGTCCATTCTTAGACATTGTAAGTGCAGTGCTGCCATTAAGAGTATATGGTGCTGGGAGCTTGCCAGTACGAACTCTACAGCACCATATTGGCTACACTGAAAACCGGGAAGTTTGGTATCAAACTTCTCAGCACATTAAACCCACACTGATGCCAGTGTGCGATTTATTGAAAAATGCACACAGAGGGAATCTTTGAGATGCCCCCTTGAAAAACAGCCAGCCTCTGGTGGGTTCCCTGACTGGTACACACCAGCCTGCCACCACAAGACATGTTTCTGGACCCATGGGGTAGGAGCCTTCGCTCCCTGAGCCCAGAAACAAAGCCTTTCCTGGGCAGAGGTGTTCACACCTCCCCCAGACCAGGAGGAGCCATCCGTGCCAGGGGAGCTTCAAAGGCCTGGCAGCCCCAGCCATCCCTCAGGTGGGGGAGGCGAGGAGAAGCCCTCTCTTCAGTGCCCGCCATCTTGCAGATGGCAGGCACTCCCCAATCAGGATTAGTGAATGTGCTCACTCCCCCACGTTGGGTGAGCACACCAAGGGTGTAGTCACCCTAAGATGAGTAGCCCATTGGCTCGTGACCTCGAGACCCCTTCAACGCCCCCTAAATACAGTATTTAGGGGAAAGCCCTGAACCAAGAAGGCAGATTCCCGCAACCTAAGAAGAAAAAGGACGAAAGAAGATGCCCAGCAGAGGAGACTGCAATAAACAACTGACTTGGCCCCAGCCCTACCAGCCCGTCTGCAGTTTCCAGAGATTCTGCGCCAAAAATCGTCTTGTTCTGCAGCCAGCGACCTCCAGAACCACTGGGATGACTGATTGCCTTCAACAAAGACAGGATCTCCTGTGAACAGGGGCTCTGTTCAGGAGAAACTCCAAAGAAAGACTCAAAGCCTGCTGAGGAAAAAGAAACCCGACGCCTGGAACCACCACTGCACCCGCCACCTACGCCCTGAGTTCGAGTGGCCCACCGGTCCCAGCGAAGTCCCCCAGCGCTCCAGAGTCTAAGTCCACCGTGGGTTGACCCCTCGAGGACTCCCCGACTTTGCCTGCAGCCTCTGCACGAAGACCCCCCCCAACCCCAACTGCGAGTGACCCGGTAAGGTGAAATCAGACCTCAAAAGACACCCCTGCATCCAGCTACCCTGCTCCCTGGAGAAAAGAACCCAAGGTGCACCTACGTCCCTGAGCCCTCCAACTTACCTGCCTAGCTGTTGGTTCCTCCTGGACCGAGCCTGCAACTGAAAACCAAAACCAAAAATCCCCATTGAAAACAACAGGGCACCCAACGCCAAATCAACACCCTGCACCCAGCCGCCCCTGCACCGCTGCGGGTGCACTTTGTGTGCTAAACCAGATCCCCCTTGGCCCTGAGCCTAATACCAGGAGCTCGGCTCCCACAAAATTGTGGTCTGCTCGTTAGCAGCCACCAACCAAAGGCCTCCTATCCCCCATTGAATAACATTGGGCCTCAGCACTCAGCACGCGGCCATCCTAGTGCCGCTGAGGCTGTAATGAGAGTGCATCCCTGACCCTGGAGGACCCCTGAGTCTACCTCCAGAACCCTTAACTCCCACTACCGAATACTTACCCTAAAACCGATAACACTATGTTCAAGACGTACGATCCGTAGATCATATCCTGTGCATAGATCGCCATCTAGTGTTGGGTCCGGATGTTTGCACTTTTTCT
Source organism: Lissotriton vulgaris (assembly GCF_964263255.1). Taxonomy (NCBI): domain Eukaryota; kingdom Metazoa; phylum Chordata; class Amphibia; order Caudata; family Salamandridae; genus Lissotriton; species Lissotriton vulgaris. Next base: position 38,200 of record NW_028246508.1, read on the forward strand.
TTGAAGAAGTCTTTCCAGTCACAAGGTAGGTGACTCCTCCTTTCGGAGATGGTGCGCATGGGCATTGTTAGATTGTTTTTTTTTTGCCATTGGGTTTGGACGTTTATCATTGCACTCCGGTTCAACACCGTTCCTCTGGCTTCCCTCGGTGCCCAACTTACTCACCCTCAACGGTATTGTTTTCGACCGCGCCTCCCTTTCTATCGCGTATCGTAATAACTTAAAATAATCTTTCAAACGGAAAGTTCGTGGAAGGCCGTCAGAATCCCATATCAAAATCAGGTATTGCAAAGTGGATAGTCAAGTGCATTCAAATATGCTATGCAAAAGCCAAACAAACGTTGACAGTTCCCCCTAGAGCAGGCTCTACACGCAAACTGGGGGCTTCTATGTCATTCTTAGGAAATATGCCCATAGATGACATATGCAAAGCTGCAACATGGTCTACACTCACACATTCACAAAACACTATTGTTTAAATGTGTTAGCAACACAACAAGCTACAGTGCGCCAGGCAGTTTTACGTACACTATTTCAGACCACTGCAACAGCTACAGGTTAGCCTCCGCTATGGGAGATAACTGCTACATAGTCTATGCACAGCATATGATCTACAGCTCATATGCCTCGAACGGAAAATGCTACTTACCCAGTATGCATCTGTTCTTGCCATATAGAGCTATAGAGTCATATGCGCCCACCCGCCTCCCCGGATACCTATAACATCTTACTTAGATGAATGCATTCATGGACATCTCCTTTTACTACTCTTTCTAACTCAATTATCGCCCTCTGCGGGAAAACAATATAACAATGGAGTTGATGCCCATGCACACAATCACCGAAAGGAGGAGTCACCTACCTCGTGACTGGAAAAGACTTCTTCGAACAAAAACGAAGTGCAAACATCCGGACCCAACACTAGGTGGCGATCTATGCCCAGCATATGACTCTACAGCTCTATATGCCAAGAACAGATACATACTGGGTAAGTAGCATTTTCCTTTCCTCCATAGAATAACATTGACTGTTTTTCATGGAAATAATTTAGGTGTGGAGTTTGAAATCTAAGTAAAATCTTTACAATTGTACTATTTAACCAAAACGGTTTTACTTGCCTGTTTACATGAAATGTCCTAGAGTAGTATCGAGGCATACTACTCGGAGTAAGAAAAGTAATCTAAAAAGTAACTTACCTGGTATTTTACTGTAAAGCCCATTCAAGTCTATGTACTGTATTTACAAAGTATTGCATTTCTCTGCAACCATACTGTAAGTCAAAGCAAAGTGCATATACAATTACAAATTCAAACTGTTTACAAACTGCATTACTACTGTAAAGTTTTTATCGCTCACCTGTGCCAGGCTTGCTTGGTTCTAGAAAATAAAATACCGGAAGAATATTTTTTATACAAAAACAATTGGTCTGTAGTTCAGTGTTTGACTGTGAATTCAATTGCTGACTAAGTGTGTACAACAAATGCTTAACATTGTCCTCTAATACCGCCTTACTTCTCGACCACATTACCACAAATAGAGAGTAAGGTGCTATCTACTTTTACCTCTGCCTACCTTTGGGGTTCCACTGCACTCTGTGCACACTATACCTCACTTTGGTATAGTATATACAGAGCCAGCTTCCTACAACTTCAAAGGCCTTTATTGCAGTTCATAAAAACACTTTTGTATTTCGCCGCTATCCAGAGACTGCTTTTAAAGAACAAAAACAAGGATACATATGGCATATAATTACCTCTTTTTCAACTCTTCCTTTTAAACTTGAGCTGAAGCAAAGTCTTGATGCACAGTGCTGCTGTACTGAACCGGACACCTCATTAGCAAGTGTTCCTTTGAATTATCAGCACTGAACTCTTCACTGAATGCTTTTACCCCCTTTAAGAACAGTTGCTGTTTTTCCCCTATTTTTAGCACCCTATAAAGATTAATTGCTAAGCAGTAGCTATTCTCTCTGCAGTCTTCACATAGTTGTCCAATGCCACAATACTTCCTTTCGACTGGTTCCTTAGCTTGCAACTTCCGACCAAGATTTGAACATTGCATTAGTTTCTTCTGTGTAGGTTCAGAGCACACTGATGTGCTATGTCGGTGAAGTTATCACTTGTGTGAAGACAGCCTCTTTCAATAGCACGTAATTCACAAAAATCTTCATCCAGTTGGTATTGAGCCATATATAAAAGTGAGTGCTATTCATGCCTACCATTTGTAATCTCATCTATCCGCACATACATCAGTGTTCTCTTTACTCAAACAAACAGCTCCAGTTGTGAACGATTGGACAAGGACCGTGACCGTGGAGACCGGCGCGACCATGACCATGGAGACCGGTTTGAGCGCCTGGAGTGTGGTGGTGAGTGGAGTGATCGCTTCGACAGAAGTGAAAAGGTTGACAGATTTGAGAGGCCCGGGGCTAATGGAGAGGTTAGACCGGATGGATGAAAATAGACCAACAGTCACAAAACTAAGCTATAGCAAAGAAACAGAGGACCATAGCAGAGAGCGTGAGGCTAGAATTCCACAGGAAGCAGTGAGGAAGGTGCCTAGTGTAACAGAGCAGAGAGACCGCAGGAAGGAAGTTGGTAAGTATGGGTCATCCTGGGTGAGGCGTGATATCAGTTTCATCATTTACTGTACAATATGGAGTATGTAGAGTTTGCTTGGTTTATTTAGATTGAAAAGGAGAGTGGTGGCCCGGAAGGGGTCACCAAGTATGAACAGGTCTACTCCCATCTACCAACCTATTTGAAAGTACTAGCGTGACCTCTTACTAATAATCTTTGAAAGTGTTACGGTTACAGTAACTCTTATCGCTTTGTTTTCACATTGTAAGTTGCCTTTGCATATGCTTACTATCTAAAATCACAAACAGAGCCTACCGTGGTACACATGGAGAAAAGAAAGTGGCTGTACATAATGTGAATTGTGGGAAATGAAGTTTTTTCCTGTTTGATTCAAACATTTTGATGGCGAAGTTGCTGGTTCCCTTCCAGCTGATAAGTCCTTCTGCCATTTGAAGTGAGCTATTGCTGGGCACGACCCTTTTTTAGGTCTCGCCAAGGCAGCATATGTTCTGTTTCTTTCAAACTTTTTGTTTTCTAACAGTAGATTTAGAGGCCTTAGAGTTGCCTCATTCTCACCCATGTGCTTGCTTCTTATTGGTCAGCTGCCCTGGGTTTCCTTCCTCTTCACGTGTTTCTCCCTCACTTGAAGTGTGGGTGCTTTACTTGTGTCCTTCCAGGGCTCATTTTTTAGGCGCTACTTTTTCTTTGTGTTTAAGCATTCTACCAGAGTGTCTTTTTCAGCTGCCTGCCTTGTGTACTTCCCCCACCTCTTTCTCCTGCCTGCCCTCGTCTGTATTACTTGCAGTTGTCCGTCTTCTTCCCCTGTGTCACCTGCCCACCCCTGCCAGGTTGTTATCCATGTTGTTGCCTGCCGGCACCCACCCTCCCTAATTCCATTGTCCGTGTACTTGCTCCCAGTCCCTCCATCCTCCGTTGTCCTTTGCTCCCTCGGTTGACCCTCCCTCTTATTTTGCCTGCCACCTTCTGCGTTATCTCCCACCTCCCACACCGCAATAAACAATCAAGCATTTGCAATGTAATCGGTCTCGCCTTTGGGACCTTATAAATATTTAGCCGTGCAGCAGATTATTGTGGGTACAGCAACATTTATTGTTCTACTGTGCCGGACATAATGGAGTCTCGCACTACCAGCAGTAGCATAAGTAATTAAAGAAAATGCACGAAGCAGGGAAAGGGTGCAGTACCATACATAGGCTGTTACTAGGTGTCCCTTGGGACCTCTTTTAGCCACATAAGGTACTGAACCCTGAAATCTTGATGAATCCAACACATCCCCAGTGGCCTTTTGTTCACCCAAGTCCAGGTCTTGGCAGGAACCATGAAAAGGCTTAATTATACCACTGGCACAAACAGTCTCCCATGCAAGAGAATGCTTTTTTAAAAACTATTGCGCAGCAGGAAAAGAGCAAAAGGGTGTCCATATGTTTTTATGTATTCGTATCTCTTACGATAATGGAGATGTTACAGTCCGAACTTTAATTTTAACATTTACTGCTTGACCATTTAAACTGATTGGCGATCAGAGGGGGTGGAGTGTAGAGGGAATACAAAATAAATCATCAGCTGGGTGCATTTTTACGTAGTGATGTATATTGTGAAAGGAATGCCTCAATGCCATTTACTTTTAAAAAGCAGCGGAAGAACAGGGAGAGCAGGCTGTATGCTTGGGAGAAGCAGAGTATATACCTAGGAACAAAGGAAGTGCGCTGCTGGAGCCAACACTAGGCAGAAGCGCACTCCCGCTTGCCGCCTTCTAACTTTAGTGAAAACTGGCTTCCTGTCTCCTGAGGTGCACTGAGCTCCAGTCAAGGGGTCTGAGAAGGAAGGACAGCTACATTGGACCTCATCATTGCAAAATCAAACATCATCCTACTGGAATCCATCACCCCTTGCGACTGGTCTGATCATTATTCCATCCTCTTCTCCAGCAATATCAAAGCCGTTCAAAAAAGGAGTCAACCCTCAAAATCAAGGCAATTGAAACGGAATCTACAAAACATCAATCACATCTCCTTGGTAAACCAATGCAACTCCGCTTTGACCCTCATGACAGATATAACTGATGTACATGACCTTACAACCTTCTACAATGACACGATGCTCGAAACTCTGGACTCCATAGCGCCGTTACAGGAAAAAAATATCTCCTCTAAGATTTCCAAGCCCTGGTTCAATGAAGATCTGAACTTGGAGCGTAGACAGCTAAGAGCTACTGAACGTCTTTGGAAATCGGCTCCTAACACTGACAACCTGGAGCTCCTTAGAAGGTTACGGAATTCTTACAATAGGAAGATTCTTAAGGCAAAGGCAGACTTTTTCCGAACTCAGCTGAACCAAGCTAGCAACCGTCCAAAAAAACTCTTTGAAATCGTCAAGCATCAATCATGCAATACAACTAACCATAGTGAGCTAAATGATCTGGCCACACCTACTTGTGACGTGCTTGCCAATTTCTTTCATGAAAAGACTAGGGCTATTGAGCTAGACATCCAATCAAAGTTGGCCCCCCCCTCAACCCATGGCACAAGATCCCAAATTGGGCGCTTTATTTGAAGCTCATTTTAATAACCAAGGGGAAGTCACAAAAAATAATGCCTCTTGGCACACCTTCTCGCCAATTTCTCAACAAACTACCGACAACACTCTCCAAGCAATCAACCCCTCCAATCATTTCTCGGACCCCTTGCCTCCTGCCCTGTTCAAGATTTTAAAAACATCTATACTACCATTATGGTCAAAAATTGTAAACGCCTCCCTGAGTCAAGGTGTCATTCCGGACTGTCTTAAAATAGAACAGGTTACTCCTATATTAAAGAAAGCTGACGCCTCTCCATCTGATCCGAACAACTACCGTCCTATAACCAACATCCCCACCTTGGCTAAATTATTGGAGAAATGTGTTCAAATTCAATTATGCAATCACATTGAGAACTTCAACCTCTTAGATTGTCACCAATCTGGATTCCGAAGAGGGCACAGCACAGAATCGGCACTCACTCACATTCTGGATGATATTCTAACTATGCTTGACCGTAGCAAATCATGCCTTTTGATTCTTCTTGATCTGTCCTCCGCCTTCGATACGGTCTAGCACGACAACCTCTTGTCTCTACTGGAAAGAAGGATGGGTCTCTCAGGCACTGTGCTACAATGGTTCTCTTCCTTCCTGAACAATAGATCTCAAAGATTCAAGATGAAGAATTCACTCTCGCAACCTTCCATGGTCACACTTGGTGTGCCTCAGGGATCGTCCCTCTCACCCATTCTTTTCAATCTCTTAATGGAGCCTCTGGCGAACGCATTGAAATCAGCAAACATTCTACATCACCTGTACGCGGATGACACCCAGTTATACCTGAAAATAACCTCACCAGATGACATCATTGCTCTTAACACTACGCTTCTGAACACACAAAGCTGGCTCACTAACATCCACCTGATGCTGAACACCCAAAAAACGGAATTCATTCTCATCTCACCTCCAAATCACGCTCCTAAGATAGACCTCTGGTTAAAAAATCTACCCTCCTTTGACTGTGTCCCCCTCATCATAGACTCAGCAAAATCCCTAGGTGTCTCCATTGACAAACATTTGAATATGCAGTCGCACATATCTATTGCCACCAAGGGAGCTAATCACAAAATGAGTATATTAAGGAATCTCAAACCTTTCCTCCCTCAGGCTGATCTAAAAATTGCAGTACAAGCTCTAGTCCTACCAAGACTAGACTACGGAAGCTCCACCCTCTCTGGTCTCCCTAAATACAGACTTGCTCCGCTGAGAGCAGCTCTGAACGCTGCGGCTAGCCTGGTATCAGGAACTAAAAGAAACAGTCACTTTTCACCAACCTTGAAAGCACTGAACTGGTTGCCTAATGAGGCAAGAATACACATTAAAGTGGCTTGCATGACGCATAAAGCAATTCACAACAATACACCTAGTTACCGGGTGCTAAAATTGGAAACATCTGGAGGCTATAGACAACTACGAAGTGCGAGCACTTTCCTTCTGAAACCCCAATCCTTCCAGAAGAAAAGAACAGGCTGTAGAGCTTTCTCAGGGATTGCACCAAAGATTTGGAACTCTCTACCACCACTTGTGCGTGGAATCACTTCCTTTACTATTTTCAGAAAGGAAGTAAAAAGACTACTAATGATCAAATTCATGACCTAAGTTTAAGTATAGGATGTATTTGAGTTTAAGATTTTCATCACAACCCTTGTTGCCTTATAATTGTATGCAGTTCAATACTAGCTGGATGTTGATATGCTTGATCATCCAAGTGTGTGTGTATGTATATATATATATATATATATATATATATATTCACTGAAAAAAACATAGGTTTCAGCCATGTTATACTTAAAAATTAGCATTTAAAAAACCTTAGAAATTCACTGCAAAAAAACATAGGTTTCACACACGTTATAGTTAGGAATTAGCATTTATAAAACCTTAGCAATTCACTGAAAAAAACATAGGTTTCACACATGAACTATAACTCGCGCGCCCGCAATGCACTGCTGATGACGTCACATATTACATCACTCATGACATGGTCAGTGACATCACTGATGACATCTCAAATGACATCACTGATGACATCACTGATGACATCATCCTGTGAATGTGTGTCTTTCTGAAAAATAAATATGTTTTATATATGTATATCTAAAGGTCGATGGAAGAAAAAATGTGTAAATAAGTGTCTAAATTGATGTTTTTTTTGTAAAAATGATTGTATAACTGACTTATTTAAGTGTATCTTAGTGAATACATGTATTAGCGAGTAATGTTTAAATATGAAAATATCTGTATCAGTGTCTCACTTTGTGTATAAGTGGCTGCATGGGTTGGTGGCTAGCTATATGAGTGTCGATATGAGTTATTAGTTGGTTTTTAGAGTATCAGTATGAGTGTCTGTATGGTTTGATGGGGGGTATTACTTACCGCATAGATGCATGAATGTGCGACTCACTGTTTGTATGTGTTTTGAAGACAGCATGTGTGCAGGACTGTATGGGTGGATGAGTGTGTGTATGGGTGTGTTAGTGAGTGAATCACTGTCTCAATAGTATCTTTATGAGTAACTACATATGTGTTAAACTAGTATATGTGAGTATTGATGTATATAAGTGAGTATTTGTGAGAGCGAGAGATTGTAAGAGTTCCTGTATAAATAAGAATGTGTTTCTATAAGTGATTGTTTACGAGAGTAAGTATGTGTACGATTCTGTAGAAGTAAGTGTAGTGGTGGGTGTATAGCTGTATATGCAAGGAAATGGATGTTTATTTGCATGTGTGAGTTTGTGCGTGAGTAACTCCATAGATGAGTGTCCGTGTGTTATAAGATGTATAGGTGTATGAGTACATATGATGAGTGAGTACATGTATGAGTGCCTATATAGAACTGTTAGTGAATGAATGGATGTGTATGTAGATTTTGGAATTACTGAATAGGTTGTTCTAACTGGAATTGGTATCTCTATTTTTTTGAACATTTTAGTTTCTATTTTTGAATGTGTGTATCAAGGATTATATTGCACTGAGAGGAGGTCTGCCACTCTTTCACAAGGATTGCCCCCCACACTTCTTTTTCACTAAGGACCTTGAGGGTCCTTGTGTGACCACCTGAGCAGGTCTAGGGGGGTCAAGCTGTTTCTACCCTGCCCCCTTTTTGCGTTCTACACGTTTGTTTTTCTGCTTTCTTGTGCCTCGGTCTATTGAGCACAAGATGGCTGCCAACACTTCCTGGTTTGGAGTGTTCACAGCCAATGAGCATGCAGCTCGCACTCGGAAAGGTACGCGTACGGTACTCGTACGGTACTCGTACCCTGCGATTTTTTTCCCAAAAAAATGGGGGGGGGGCCTTGGGGGTCCTTGTGGGACCCCCTGAGCAGGCCTAGGGGGTCAGGGTGTTTCTATCCTGCCCCCTTTTTGCGTTCTACACGTTTGTTTTTCTGCTTTCTTGTGCCTCAGTCTACCGAGGCACATGATGGCAGCCAACACTTTCTGGTTTGGAGTGTTTACAGACAGTTGACAGCCAATTAGCATTCAGCTCGTGCTCGGGAAGGTACAGAGTACAGTAAGCTTACCGTATGCACCTCTAGATATACTTATAATTTTACTTTTGATTTTCTCAGGAACTACTGAACAGATTTACACCATTTAACAAAAAGGCCCATCTGCGAACAGAACTCTACCTTTTTGCCAAGTTTGGTGTAATTCCTTTCAGCCGTTCGGGCTGTAGCCCCGGCTAAAGGTCCTATGGGAAATTGCATGGGGAAAACACGTTTTGGGACCCCCCCTTTTTTCTCGGCCCTCGCTTCACGAATCACCCCCAAGCTTTCAGGGAAGGAGCGGAGCGGAGCAGGCAATTTTCTTGGAGAAATTCGCGAAGATTCGTCCACCAGCGCCAAAGTTATTCCAAATAGAATTTTGCGGATTTCCTATGGAAACTAGGTTTCAACTATATGTGTGTATATATGTGTATGTATATATATATATATATATATATATATATATATATTCTTAAAGCTCCAAAGTTGCCCGCAGGCAAGGCAGCACACTCCTGTGAATATATATATATATAGTTATGTAATATGTGACGTCATCAGCAGTGCATTGCAGGCGCGCAAGTTATAGTGAGTCCAACTAACTATAGCGTGGAATTTCAATGGTTTTATGTCAGTAAAATTTCCAGCTAACTATAACTGGTGTGAAACCTATGGTTTTTCAGTGAATATATATATATATATATATATATATATATATATATATATATATATATATATATATTTTCTTTACAAACAGGGAAATTTGTTTGTTTGACTGTAGTCTACATCATCCTTTAATATTCTTCTACTGTAAAGTGCTCTGATACCCTTGTGGGTCACATTCGCGCTATATAAAACTCTCTAAATAAAAAAAAAAAAAAATAAAGACACCCAGAGCGGACTTTGTTATCAGAAACAGTGATTTTCTTTCGCTTTTTCAGCAGCAGTAGGTTCTGAAAACTCAGCGCTTGCACCACCACGAGCTTGATGTATGAGCCGTGATCAATAGCTAAACACAGCTGGTTGCTGCCTAAACTTAATATTTTTGAAGCCTGTTAGATAATTGTACACAATGTTTTAAGGGAATGAGCCAGCTGGTGGGTGCAAGTGTTAGGCATGTTTTTATTTGCAACACATCCGTTTGGGGTTATAACCTCTTAAGTACTGCTGACGGCCAACGGTCGTCAGCAGCGCTACCTCCCCAGTGCTGCGCACGTCCATTGGACGTCCATTCAGCACTACTTCCAATGGACAGCGCAGCACTGGGGAGAGATATTTACACACAGCTAAGGTGTTAAAGGAGGACGTTTGCTAGGTCATGTTAAGTGTGCTTGTATTTCATCCATTGGAGTGTGCAGGGTTTCCGGCTGGTGTGCGCGGGAGTGGTGTCTACTCTACAAGAGACAGCTCGGAGTGCTGACTCCACGTTTCACGTTCGTGGCTGCTGCTATAAGTGGCATCTCCTGACTGGCCGCCACTGTTAAAGCGCAGCATGGCGTGCTTCCCCCAGAAAAAGATAATGTTATGAAAGTTGAAGTGGGCGAGCCGTGCAGAAGAAAAGACAGGTGCGCGGCCACCATTGTTAAAGTTTAAGTGCGGCATAGAGCGCTGCCAATAAAAGAGATAATATTATATAAGTTGAGTTGGGCGAGCCGTGCAAAAGACAAGAAAGGTGCGTGGCCGCCATGTTAAAGATTTTGGGACATATTAACAAGGCCAGGCGATAATTATCGCTAAGCACACTTAGCGCTAGGATAATTATCGCCAGCCAACTCTGAATTTTATCGCGGAGATAGCGTGCTATTATCAACGCTCAGCTCCAAAGTGATAAAATTCAGAGCGCAAGCTGCCAATTGTGAGATTATTGCTGGAAATACAGCGATAATCCCACAAGGTTTGGCGATAGCTTGCTGATAGGGATAGACATACTTAGCCATGATATCCGCCTTACATAGGATATCATGGCTAAGTCAGAAAAATACTAGACATAAAAAGCAGGGTTAACCGCAGTTAGCGCTGCTTTTTTTTATCGCTAACAGGGTTAGCAATATCTTTGATAATAGGAGAAATGTCGCTTAGCAACATTTCTCCTATTATTTTACTCTGGAACGCCCCCTTTGCATCTCATTAGAGATGCAAGGGGAGGCGTAGAGTAAAAGTGTGCTAACATGCAAATTTGCGTGTTAGCACCCTGTTGCTGATAGGGCGCTAGTTTTATCTCTGCTTTTTTTGCTTTTAAAGCCAAAAAGCAGAGATCAAGCCCTTATTAATATGCCCCGAAGGGCGGTGTGCCACGCTGAAAAAATAAAACCTAGAATATTTTAATACAGGGACTCTTACTGAGCAGCGCACACTAAGCAACGGAAAAAAATAAAATCACGACTCAAATTACAGGAACAACTTGTCGGGGAAGTGCCTAGCTGTCGGCGTGAAACACCAGCTACGGCGAAGAAGTCATTAACAAAAGAGTGCTCAGAGTCTGTAAATAAAACATATTAAGTATGTTAGCATTTAACATGTGCTGTCCTCATGAGAGGTTGCATCTGTAAAAAAGTAAAGGCTAAGGAAGGACTACTAAAGAAATTAACCAAAGAAAAAGAAGCATTTCAAAAAGACAGTCAAAGGAGCCAATTAAAAACATGGGCGGAGCTTAAAACCCATATTCTGAATACAGCTTGTCTCAAAAAAACAGTGCATGCGCTGCCTGGGCGAGACTCATAAAAGCACTGACTCATCATACTGCTTTTTCTCCCACGCCGTCTGTTGTCTGTGTTGCCTCTCGTTCCACCAGCAATTAAAAAAACAAGCATTTACAATGCAATGGTTTCGCCTTTGTTAAAGTTAGAGCTATTGGCATTGCTCTTGACATTATTTTTATTTATGTATTTTTTAACATAAATAAATGGCATTGTCATTTACAATGCCACTAGCTTTATCTCTCGCAAATGACACACACAGAGCCCCCCCCACACACACAGCCACACAAAGCTCCCCACACACACAGCCGCACAAAGCTCCCCACACACACAGCCGCACAAAGCTCCCCACACACACAGCCACACAAAGCTCCCCACACACACAGCCACACAAAGCTCCCCCCACACACAGCCACACAGAGCCCCCCACACACACAGCCACACAAAGCTTCCTACACACACAGCCACACAGAGCCCTCCACACACACCAACACAGCACAAGCAGGCAACAGGGGCACAAGGAGGCACAAGCAGGCAACAGGGGCACACAGAGGCACAAGCAGGCAACAGGGGCACACAGAGGCACAAGCAGGCAACAGGGGCACACAGAGGCACAAGCAGGCAACAGGGGCACACAGAGGCACAAGCAGACAACAGGGGCACACGCAACAGGGGCACGAAAACGGAGGCACAAGCGGGCAACAGGGGCACGAAAACGGAGGCACAAGCAGGCAACAGGGGCACGAAAACGGAGGCACAAACAGGCAACAGGGGCACGAAAACGGAAGCACAAGCAGGCAACAGGGGCACACGGAGGCACAAGCAGGCAAGCTCTGTACCCCCACGCCGGGACGCCCGCGCGTGAACATATTAGCTACATTCTATTAAGCACAAGCACTAAGGACACCCCAGCAAACACTCATGTGCACAACCCTAAACCACCAGGGAGCTTTCGTTTAAAATCCTATCGACCTAATGCCGCTTGGCACCCTGCTGCAGGCCTGTGTACATTAAGTGACCTTAACACCATCACTGGTAGTAATATCTATGCAAAACATTACCTCAAAGTCACATAACGGCACCAAAATGGTTACAGCTGGTAATTTATAAAGTATAAAATCTAAACTTTAGACATAGTAGAATAAAAGCTTCAACATAGCTGGAAAAAAAATAACCTGCCTACCCTGTTCTATGAACACAGGACTCCATGTCTCAAATCTGCCCATTATTTGATTAAATATATATCAGTGCATACCAGCCCCAAATAGTTGGCCCCACCAACCAACTGATACCATGTACGCGGACACAACCAACTGACAGCGCAATTGAAGGACCGTCCCGTCCCCTTGATGACAACTGACCCTGTACATACCAAGTAACACATTTTCAAGAGGTTTCATGATTCTCAACTACTGCCTGTCCTTCATTAGACTCACGACCTGGTGACAAGAATAGGACCCCTTTCAAACACCAACCTCTACCTGATGCCTGCACAAAACAGCTACATTTGAACGTGAAACTCTGATCCACTAGTTTACAGCAAAACTGCAGATACATCAAGCTGATAGAAAGAAACACACAACACAATGGCATATTTGCAAAACTTTTAACTGATCTCCGCGACCCAAACTAGTTTTACTGACATGGGATATATGCAATTTCCATTATCCGTTGACGGAGTACAATATACATTTTTTATAAATAACGTGACTTATTCTTAAACGTGGGTTAAAAGTTAAAAAAAAAAGCGCGAGTTAATAGTTTACCAATTCTGCTACAAGTAAAATACGGTTCGTGAACTTTTTGGAGACCCGTTGCGCCTCGCCCTCTGTACTTTTAGGCTCATTAGCAGACCACTTCTAAATACACCAAACTACACTTTACTGAGCCCATCCAATCCCAGAACGGCTTGCAGGTACCGGTACTCACGTTTGACCTTTCACGCAGTTGTAGAACATGACTGCAGCCCCGCAGCGGCTGGCATGCCCCCGCAGCCGCGCTGCCCTTATCGCCGCCCTGCACGCGCTGGCAGGCTGCAGACACCGCGTCTCGAGCGCCCGCACGCGCCCTGCAGAGTCCGCGCGCCGATGCAATTACAGGCCAGATAGCAATCCTGCTGTCATGCCCGTGCCTCAGCTGCGGCGGTGGTGGCAGCCCTCCCTGGGCACGCCCCCTCCCCTCCCTTCCCTCTCCGCCCTCCTGGGCCGCCCGCGTCACGAGGGCCCGCTACATGTGTTTGCTGGATGCAAGTTGAGTAAGAAAACTACAAGTCCCAGAATGCAAAGAGCACATCAACATGGGACTGAATGAACTCCCCGTATCATTATAAAACCAATTAGCAATAAATACCAAAGCATCCATGCTAACACGTGTGCCTGCCTGCACAAAACAGCTACATTTGAACGTGAAACTCTGATCCACTAGTTTACAGCAAAACTGCAGATACATCAAGCTGATAGAAAGAAACACACAACACAATGGCATATTTGCAAAACTTTTAACTGATCTCCGCGACCCAAACTAGTTTTACTGACATGGGATATATGCAATTTCCATTATCCGTTGACGGAGTACAATATACATTTTTTATAAATAACGTGACTTATTCTTAAACGTGGGTTAAAAGTTAAAAAAAAAAGCGCGAGTTAATAGTTTACCAATTCTGCTACAAGTAAAATACGGTTCGTGAACTTTTTGGAGACCCGTTGCGCCTCGCCCTCTGTACTTTTAGGCTCATTAGCAGACCACTTCTAAATACACCAAACTACACTTTACTGAGCCCATCCAATCCCAGAACGGCTTGCAGGTACCGGTACTCACGTTTGACCTTTCACGCAGTTGTAGAACATGACTGCAGCCCCGCAGCGGCTGGCATGCCCCGCAGCCGCGCTGCCCTTATCGCCGCCCTGCACGCGCTGGCAGGCTGCAGACACCGCGTCTCGAGCGCCCGCACGCGCCCTGCAGAGTCCGCGCGCCGATGCAATTACAGGCCAGATAGCAATCCTGCTGTCATGCCCGTGCCTCAGCTGCGGCGGTGGTGGCAGCCCTCCCTGGGCACGCCCCCTCCCCTCCCCTCCCCTCCCTTCCCTCTCCGCCCTCCTGGGCCGCCCGCGTCACGAGGGCCCGCTACATGTGTTTGCTGGATGCAACATCTCCCTACAGGGCAATGCAGCGCCTTTGCAATTATTATCATCCGAAGCCCCAAGTTGTTGCTGTGGTAATGTCCCCGTGTGAGTGCCAGCTGAGGGATGTAGGCACGCCAATGACACTTCCTGAAAAATAAATTCAAACCGAACTGCAACGTGGAACTCCTTTCCATAGCGTTCAGTTTTGTAAATAGATTAATATAAATCACGCTTTTTGCGAACACAAACATTTAAATATGCAATAAACACATTTACTCACGATTTTCAGTGGTCATAAAATAGACACCTTTGTGATTTATTTTTATATCGCATACCTTGCGCTCAGATGTCAGTGCGCTTTACAGACAAACTCCAGGATGTAGTCTGGAAATTCATAGTACATCACGAAAACCAGCAAACAAAGCACTCACCTGGACTCCGTTCCGGGGCCGAGGCGGGACTTGCTCTTTCCCCGGGGCTCCTCCTTCGCTCGGGAGCCTCGCAGAAGTGCAGGCAATGCCGGACCAGACACGGGGGCGTTCCCGGCGTCCCGTGACGTCGGCAAAAGCCAAAGAATGTCGGGAACGCCCCCGTGTCTGGTCCGGCATTGACGGACAGGCCCCTCGTCCAATGGCAAGGCTCCGTTTACGGAGCCAGCCAATCAACGACGAGGGCCGAACCAAAGCACCCTACGGTTCTCAACAGGATTTCGCCTGCGCGGAAAAGCTGCGCAGAGCGCAGCTTCCGCTAGGCGAAACCTAATAAAGTGCTAGGCACAACCAGTGTTGGCAGCGTCATAATTCATTTTTTTTTAACTTTCAGCCGTGCTGCACAGCATCCATGCTGCTGTACAACATGCCTAAAATATATTGACAAAGCCAATAGCTCTCTTGTAGACGAGACCTTTTAGCTTTGCCAATGCTTGCTATTTTTATTTGGGGATGGAGTTTTTAGGTGCAAATAATGCACCTGCACACTTGGAAGCTTTTGCTAGCCCCATGTCACCTCAAAGAAAGACAACATATCCTAGTAGATGTGCCTTGCAGTGATGGACAAGGTATTATGATCTGAATTGTTACATTTCATTAAATAGACCCGTTGGCCGTATTTTCAGGGAGAAAATTACATTAATATTTAGAAAAAAGGCAGAATGCTAAAATTCTATAGCACTTTGCTGGAAATGGTCAGGTAGATACTCCTTTGTAATTCAAACAGCAGCTCCTTTTCTTGTTAGACCCCCTAAAACCAGCTGTTTAGCTACACCTTCATGGATCACTTCTGACTTATTCACTCTTATCAGCATGCATGAATTCTGTCAGTTAATTACCTGCCACTAATGACCAAGATGTAGGAAGCCTAATTCCGGTCGGTAACGGCCGAAATTACCGAATTTCGGCCGTTACCGACCGGAATTAGGCTTTTCAGATGTAGGTGGCCAAATTGTAGGATTCAGTAATTTACCGAATCGGTAACTTAAGGGATCGGTAAATTACCGAATTCTTAACATACCGATTCGGTAAATTACCGAGTCCGTAATGTAGAGAGCACTCAAGTGAGTGCTTTTTACATTTAAGGATTCGTTATTTACCACCAACTATTAGTTAGTGGTAAATTCCGAATACCTTTTAAAAAGCAATTTTGTGCTTTATATTCAGTGCCATGGGGGCAGACATACATGCCCTTAGGGCATGTATGTGTGCAACATGTGCACCTATGCATTATTCAGGGGTGCAACAGTGTGTCAATGTGACACCCTGCCACCCTTGAAAGGCTTCCCACTATTACCGATTCGGTATTTACCGAATCGGTAAATACCAATTCTTAATTACCGAATCCTACCGATTCAGTAATTGTTACCGAAAAATTATCTACATCCCATTTACCTATTCTTAAATACCGAATCGGTAAAATTCGGTATTTAAGAATAGGTAATTTAAGATTACCTACATCTCGCCCTAAATGTTTGTTATTCGATCCAGGACTTTGGTTCACCCTCCTTTAGATCTTACTCGCAGAGCGCTCATTCTACTAACAAGGTGCTTAGCAATGAAGGAACAGCCAGAAGAATCACATGCACACCATTTTGAAATATATTCCGAGTAGCAATTGTGAGGCGAGTGAGCCCAGCACTGGTCGTGCTGCCTCCCTGAGGGAATTTTGGTCTATCCTTATCTCTGTTCATTCATCCATCCATTCTTATCTCCATTATCCATAACTGTATCCACCCTTTTCTCCACCATCCATCACTCCTTCTATATCTCAGCTTTTGCTATAATTCTTTTTTATGTCCTCCCACCCATAAACCTATTTCACCCTCAACCATTCTCCTTTATTTCCTTATGCAGGTAGAGTTGCCACCCAAGAGCGTCTCGTATTGTAACCTACCCAAAGCTAAAAGTCAATAAAAAGGCGCCTTCTCTTATCTGCTGCTTGGCACAGATGGTGTTCTATCCTTCTCCAGCAATGTATCTTTCCGGCTTATTGAATGTGTTGCCTGCACTATTGTAGGTTTAACACTTCTCCAAGGATGCAACAATGAAAATCTTTTTATTCAGAGGTTTATGGAGCTGTGCTCCACTTGACTGACATAAGCAGGATAGTGATTAAAAGAAAAAGAGGAAAGGTGCACCTCCTTGTCCCCTGAGGGCACTTGGATGTCTGAAGAAATACTGTTTAGCCTCAATTCTGCCACCAGGTAAGAACATTGTAGTATTCTTACTAGACATTCGTGTGAACAAGGTTTTCATAGATGCACTCTTGTGTGATCATGGTAACAAGACTAGCAAAAATGAAAAGTGCACTCCTTTTGGAAGGTTTCTTTCTGTTTAATTGTCTGAGAAATGTACATGTTGAGCTACTTGACTTGAATTTGTCTTCTACACAGTGAAGCGAGAACCTGCACCTTCCCCAGTTCCTTCCAAGCCATCCATGTCGGAAGAGGAACTTGAGAAAAAATCAAAGGCCATTATCGAGGAGTATCTGCACCTCAATGACATGAAGGTGAGCTGGCAGAAGTGGGACTGAGAAATGTCTTTAATATTTGAGGAAAGGTACCAATGATTGCTATGTCAGATCTTGCCATTATAAACCTAATACGGAGTGCTGTCTACTTGTTCTTCCTGTAGGAAGCCCTGCAGTGTGTCCAGGAGCTGAATTCACCCACGCTACTTTTCATTTTTGTGCGAAATGGCATAGAGTCTACTCTAGAGAGAAGCAACATTGCTCGAGAGCGCATTGGTTTGCTGCTCTACCAACTAGTGAAGACTGGCAACATGTCGAAAGAACAGTACTATAAAGGGTGAGCTGCTGGAGATCGGTTAGCCTCGGTTTTGAATGTGTCTGGAATGTTCGCAATTAATCAAATTGTACAGATCTGTAGCATGAGGCTTTTGATGGTGTTCGGAACTAAGGATAATTCGGAAGTGTGCTATGGGCTGGGGTTAAAGGATTCTACCATTAGTTTAATACAACAAGGGAATACATGTCCTGAATGCCTTTGCTCTTCATGGAATCTGGTAGCTATAACAGTGAAATAACAGGCTTCACTTTCTTTAAAGCATCCACACCCTAGTTTGGAACCTATGCTAAACAATACAACAGTGTCCCTTGTATCTGATAGAGACATCTAGCCGCAGATTCCTTAACTTAGAATATCCCTGGCATCAGACTGGATCTGGAAATTTTTTACAGCAGCACCTCTGCTCGTCGGGGGACAGCGCCACACAACCCCGCCCTGATGTTGTCCACGTACGTGATGTCAGCGAGGTCATATAAGTCCCCCCCCCCCGGTGCGCTGATGTCAGTTTCCTCCTGTTCCACGGTTCCTCTGGCCTATTTTTAGGCCTCCTTTTCGAAGCTTCGCGTCAGGAACAGTGTGCGATGCGTTCGGGCTTTAAAACTGTAATTTCTGTTTGCGGTAGATGTCCGCATCGCGGTAGCCCCGTATGAAGCTTCTCTCGGCACGGCTTTCTAGTCGAAGTCGTCTCGGTCCCCGGCCTCTTCATCGCCGACAGCTCCCTCTACTGTCCAGTTCGGCCGTTGATCGCCCTCTGGGGCCCGGGGCCGTCGCTCGCCACTTGGTAAGTCAAGGAGCTTGTCGTCGAGGTCTTCGACCTCTCTTTCTTCTGTTGTCAGGGGCACTGGTTCCCAGAACATTCCGGACGTGCGCTCCCGAAAGTCACCCCCCCTCTATCCGCCTTTTCCTGGTGTGGGGGCGACTCGGGGCCAAATAGAGGCATATGCCGCAGCTTTGCAGGCCGCCCTTGGGTCCTCTCCCATTCCTGGGGGCGTCCTCGGGCCTTCCGCTTCTTGTGGGGTCCCCAACAGACTTGCTGGCGGGTTCGCCCCCGGCACCAATTGAGCCTTTGCCCCCCAGGAACGTCAGAGATGTGGTGTTAGGGCGCGGCCCGGTTGGGTCCCCCTCTATGGTCCACATGGAGTTGTCCGGGCGCGGCCCAGCTGGCTCCCCCTCTATGACCCACGGCACCTCTGCCGCGCTGCATAGCCCCGCTGGGCTCCCTTTGATGCCACAGGTGGCTGCCGGTGCTCATAGCCCTGCCTTGAGCACACCTCGGGCTTTCAGCCAGGCGGCCGCCTGTCCGGGGTCGATGCCATTCCAGCGCCGTAGGCTCGCCTCCCCGGCTCCACCTCCGCTTCTTTCTCTGGAGTCAGAGCCTATCATGGATGAGGCAGAGTCGGCGCAGGTGCAGCGCCGAAAGCTTGCCTCCCTAGCTCCGGCGCCTTCTCCTTCTTCGGAAAGGGAGGTTGTCATAATTTCAGCTCCGTATGCTGCCGACTCGACGCTGAGTCGGCTATTGACGAGCAATGATCGGCGCCGGCACGTGTCGTTTTGGCGCTGTGTCGATGAGGGGTTGTGGATTCTTCTCTAGAGGCCTCTGGAGAAAGTTCGGCGCCACCCTCACGCCTGGCAACAGCAGAGGTATTGTTGCCAGTGCCCCCCATGGAAACTTGTGGAGCCTCTTCGAGAGCTCCCAAATCCGGCAGGCTATTCGCCTCCCCAGGAGCCCCATCAGGATCCTCATTCTTCAATGGGGCTCCTTTCCGTGGGGCATTGGTCGCACCCTTAGTGTCTTGGGAGGGTCAGCTTACAACCCTCCCCCACTGATGAGCTGTTGTACCCTCCGCGAAGGGCTACCTAGGCTAGTGCAGCTTTTCTGAGAGTGGTCTCCTTGGCCACTTGCATTTTAAACATGCAACCCCCTTCTGCCCCCTTGTCTGCGGACCCCTTGCTTGAGGTTCTTCACCGTGGGTCCGGGAATGTGGAGCCGCTTCTCCCCTTTTAGGCTTCTCTTTATGATGCCCTTTTGGATACCTGGGTCCGGCCTGTTTCAGGTGACCCAGTGGCTCATTCAGTTTTGCACCGCCATCGTCCAGCTCACATGATCCTGTTTGTCTTTTTTGTGCACTCTGATGCGCAGGGGTTTGTGTTGCAGACTGCCTTTCCTTCCCTACCCGCACTAACGCTTCCTCCCTCTCGGGAGTTCAGATGACTTGAGTCTTGGGGTAGGAACATCTTTGCATCCACTAGTGCATCCCTACAGTCTTTAAATACAGTGTGTGTTTTGGCTTGGGCTACATCTGACCTGTGGGACTCTGCAGAGTCTTTGCTTTCTGCCACCTCTGATCGTGCTCGCATTGATCTCCTTCACCTCCTCCGGGATGGCCGCAACCTTGCTGAATTCACAATCCGCTCAGCCTTAGATTCTGCGGATTCTTTAGGCCGAACTCTGGTGGGTTCTGTTGCCTTAAGGCATCATGCTTGGTTGCGAGATAGCGTCTTGACTGAAAATATCCGGGAGCGACTGGTTGACTTACCCTTTGATGGGGTTTTGCTGTTTGATGCTCGTGCCAAATCGGTGGTTCACCGGCTTCTTGCGGGCTTTCGTCCTCCCACTTAGGCCTTCTTAGGTCTGACTTCCATGGTGGTACTTTTTCATTTAGCATCCTTTAGATGCGCTCTGTGTTTAACATGGGCAGTGAGCCTCACATCTTATTTTTCTGAGGTCAAGGGTAATTACCCTTTTATTGGCATCCCTTGGATGTAATTTGCTTTGAGCTGACTGTTGACTTGCTGTGGCAGTGTTCCACAGGTTGCTGTGTCTGGTCCTCTGACTGTGGTATTGAGCCGGTGGCTCAGCTCGGTAATGTCATACGGCTCGGAACTCATGTTCACGGGTTCGGTTCGTTACTGTGCTCTTTTGGCTTGGCTTTTTTGCCCTTAGAGGTGTTTCCCGTTGTTTGGAGTGTGCATGCTCCATGTGGGGTACTTGTATGCTATTATATAGTTCTGCTTATATCACCTGGGCCTGGAGATCCTGTAATCGCCATGCGCCGCTTGGTGGTCCGTTGTACAGCCTAGTGCCATCTTCTATACGCCATGGTCATCCTGCCTGTTTCACCTCCTTTGGAGGTTTCATAATCTCCTCTTCAAAAGCGGCTTCTACCTGCCCTTACTGTACTAGGTATGATCCGGTAGGGACATGTTCATGCTCCTGGCTAGTTCTGTCTTTACATATTTATATGTTTATACATTTATGTATACATTCTGGTTGCCTTGGTATTCGTCTTCCTACGTCGCCACCTCCTTTTGAGGCTTCGAGGTCCGGACCAATATCTCCATGTGTGGGAGAGCTTTTCTGAGTTGTTGCACGTTGCCCAAAGTTTCCTCCTTGGTTCCACTTGCTGGGGTGGTTTTCCAATTTGACAACTGCTCCCTTTTTAGTGTTAGACACTGTGCTTGTCTTTTCTGGAGTGTTTGGCCTCGGATTCTGAGACTCTTCATATGATTCTTTACCTTGGTGTTTTTGTCCACTTCCTTCGGTTATGCCTCTCTCAAAATTATCACCTACTGTTGTAAAAGCTACGCCTGCGGGACAGCTCTTCTGATGGCAGTGGTCCTTGGCTACTACCTGCAAGTCTATATTGTGGGTTGTTTATCACTTTGGCTTCATACTGCCCGGTTGGGCACTCTTATGCTTCTTGTGTACGCCACTTTAAGGTCTCTATGGCCGTTTTCCTGCTGCATGTTTTTACCTGCTTCAGCGGGTTTAAAATCGATGCTATTCGCCCCTATTTCCCCTGTTTTGATTGTGTGTGCACTGAAATGAAATTAAATGAAAAATTGCACTTGTATAGCGCTAACTACCCGGAAGCCTCGCAGCGCTTATGGACGTGATTCTTGTCCCGCCGGCTATTCCCAACGCATTGCTCAGGTTCTAGCTCTTGCCTTTGGGCTCTTGGCACTGGATCCTTCAGCCTTCCTTCTATGGGCTAGTCTGTTAGGTTCTGGTTGCATCTCTTCAGGTTCATTTCGAGCTTGGGTTTGCGTACTCATTATGCGCCACTAAGCGAAGAGTGGTCTGCCTTCCTCTCTCTCTCTCTCTCTTTCTTTGTTCTGGTATATGGCTCATGCCATTCTACCTGACATTTTTATATGGGCATGGTGTATCGCCATTCTGGCATTTTTAGAATGTCTACCATCCCGTTATTTCTGCTCTTCTGAGCTGCTTGGGTTGCTGTTTGGCTGTTCCACCACAGCCTCCCCCTTTATCCGTCACTCTGTTGCCGGATCAGATGCTGGCGCTTTCTTTTGTTCTGTCGCAGACCCACTTCCCCTTTTGGGTATGTATGTGGTATCTATTGTAAGTTAAGGAATCTGCAGCTAGATGTCTCTATCAGATGTATGAGTTACTTACCTTCGGTAACGATGTATCTGGTAGAGACGTTGTCTAGCCGCAGATTCCTTAACGCCCACCCAGCCTCCCCGTTCTGCGAGGACCTTGCAGAGTGGAGTTCTCCACTGGCCTCTTCAGTTGCCATTGGGTTATCTCTAAAGGGAGTTCAGTTTGTTGCACCCCTCTGAGTTTTTCCATATACAGTTAACTTCTGCTGAGGGGCTTCTTTCCTGTGATACAGTGCTTTTTGATTCACCAGGAGATTCATTTTCCTCTCCAGTTACCTTCCCTTCCTTCCGTCTTCTCTATTGACTCCGGGTCCTGGTCTCCTCTTGGTCGTCCTCTTTGGGGGTCGGGTGTGCTCTGTTTCCAACCTCTGTTATTATAGGGAACAGGCCAGTCTTTTCATACCTTCCTACAGTGGACCGTTGTTCTTTCTGTGCTCCGTCAGCACAGTTCTACATGGCAAAATCAGTCTATTTCTGTCTGTTGAGATGTTCTTCCCTTGTTACACTCGGGGAAGGGCCTTCGCTTAGCTTGCGGGGCTATTTCTCACAGATTTTCACTTATATGTAGGCAGTGTTTAATTCTGTCTTTTACGATCGTGTCTTCCACCATCCTCCTTCTTTATTCACAGATTTTTCATCCCTCGCACACTGTTCCCATACTTTCAGTTTTTTGTTGGTGGCTCCGCGTTGTGCCACAGAAAAGTTTCTTCGAACAAAAACTGACGTCAGCGCGCCGGGAGGGACTTATATGACCTCGCTGACGTGACGTACGTGGACGACGTCAGGGCGGGGTCGTGTGGCGCCGTCCCTCGGCGCCCAGAGTTGCTGCTGCAAAAAAATTCCGGATCCAGTCTGACGCCTGGGGATATTCTAAGATAAGGAATCTGCGGCTAGAAACCGTCTCTACCAGATGCATCGTTACCGAAGGTAAGTAACTCGTACTTCCTGCCTGTCAGCAATTGCCCTGAACACTTGGTATGTTCGATAGTCCCACGACATGCAGGATCCCAACCGCTTATAAGGCAGCAAGAAATTTCTCTAATTAAAGCAATAAAATATCGGTGTAAAAGCAACATTTTTTTTGAAATTTTAAAATACTTTTGGGAAGTGTATCCTATATTTTGGTCTAACCGCACATTTTAAATTTCTCCACAGACTCCTGGAGATCCTTGAAATTGGGGAAGATATGGAGATTGACATCCCCAGTATATGGCAGTATCTGGCTGAGATCATAACCCCCATACTTCTCGAGGGAGGAATCCCCATGGCGGAAGTCTTTAGGTAGGATGAACATCGTTTGCTTTTTCAATGTTTTTGGTGTTGACCAATATTTCTGGAAATAGTTCTGCTAGGATGTACACTAGAGGAGTTGCTCTTTTTGCACTGGTTTATTTATTAAGTTTTATATAATGCAAACAAACCGTACCTGCTTTTTTTTGCTATTCATTTCATATACGGAATGTAAAATAGAATCAATCATCTGGGCCCTGCTGTTTCAGAATTTCCTAAAGCAGCATATGATTTTTGTAGACCTCTTCAGCTTCCGGTCCTCATCTTCGACAGTTTGCGCAACCCATAGTAATCTACTGGCCGTGCATCAGGGAAAGATCATCCCCCCAGACCCACCAAATCTGCAGTTAGTAGCCTGGCTTCTGCAGTAGTTTAATTTTATCATCTGCACCTTAAAGAGAAACATATAACGACCATTAGAGGCGCTATGAGATGTTCTGTCGTAAAGTGATTGTTGTACCTTAATTGTAATTGGTTTGGACTGAATCTAAGGTAACAGTTATTTTTGCAGGTTTCCTCCTACTTTTTGCCCCCATTCTGACTACTAGGTACTGGTGTAATGGCTCTGAAATCTTCTAGACATGACTCAGTGCATGTGCTCTGACCCTTAAATGGTGCATGGTAATTGACTTGTTCCCAGTTGGTTTGGCCTAACTTGTTAGTCCCTAGTATGTGGTACCCGGGTTACCCAGGGCCTGCATCCACCAGGGGCTGCAGCACTTGTGCCGCCTTGAGTGGGTGAGGTACAACTTGGCTCACAGTCTACCCCTGCAGACTGGAAGGGCAGTTTAAAACTGCTAGCTCAACTGGCAGACCTACGAGCCCTGAGGTGTAGGGTACTGTATGTTAAACAGTGGAACATGTTTTTTTACAAGTTCCAGCAGTAAAAACCCTAAATTGTCGTTTTTACTGCGGAAAGGCTAGTAGCCCCATTGGGAAGTGCAGAGGTGCAGGCTGGCACCCCAGCCCTGCTAACTTCTGAATTGACAACTTAGGGAGGTACTGTTTGGTATAAAAAGATTCAGTGCATTAAATCTGATTTAATGGTTGAATCAAGTTTAATGTCACTTGCGAGTCCAGCGGAACCCCAAAGGTAGGCAGAGGTAAAGTTAGATAGCAACTTACTCTCTATTTGTGGTAGTGTGGTCGAGCAGTAAGGCTTTATCAGAGGACAGTGTAAAGCATTTGTTGTACACACTCAGTTGGCAAATGAATTCACACTCTCAAAGACTGAACTTCAGACCAAATGTTTTTCTATGAAAATATTCTTTTAGTTATTTTATGTTCGAGGCATATGGGCTGCAGATGGTACATTTATGAATAGATCGCCATCTGGTGTTGGGCTCGGATGATTGCACTTTGTTTTTCTCTTGGAGAAGTCTTTGTGACTCCTCCTTTGGGTGCTAGTGCGCATGGGCATCGGCTCCATCCTTAGATTGTTTTTTTCCGCCATCGGGTTCGGATGAGGATTGAGACGCTCCGGATCGACTTCGTGAAAAAAGTGATATTTCAGCACGTAATTCATTTCCGATTCGACGGTATTGTTATCGAACGCGATTCCATTTCCATTTCGGCGTGCTTCGACTACAACAACAATAAAGACTTTAACCTACGTCGACGGGACGGGAGACCTTTCGCGACGTAAGCCAGCCCGGAGTCCATGGAAAGGACTCCATTTAAGAGATGTCCAACGTGTGGTGCTAAGTTGCCACACAAGGACCTACACGAGGTGTGCAACCTCTGCTTATCGCCTGAACATGAATCCAGGGACTGCGAGGCCTGCGCAGCATTCTCGTCGAAGTCGACGATTAGAAACCGTCGAGCACGAAGACACGAGGTTGCGAGAATGCAGTCGGAGGCAATCCCGGAGCTGTTTGAGGCCCAACATCCCGAAGGAGAAGAAGAAGAAGATAACGAGTCGGGGTCGGAAGTAGACTAGTCTGATGTCGAAGAAATCGACGCTCAACAAACCGTGAGTGACGACGTCCCCTTACCAAAAAACCGACCCCGGGTGGTACCGACCCCGCCTTCCGGCCCGGTCAGACCACCAAAGAAAGTTTCTGACGCCCCGCCTTCGGGCCCGGCAACGAAACCAAAACTGAAACCGAAACTCTCTGCATCCCACCACGTCGGATCCGAGAGAAGGTCGACATCAACATCGACACCGAGGCACCATACAGGGGAAGGCTCGGTATTGAGACAATATATGTCGAAACCGAAACAAGCTTCTACTTCAAAGACTTACTCGACACCGAAGACATCGGAATCGAGCAAACACTCGGTACCGACACCGAAGACATCGGAATCGAGCAAACACCGGTTACCGAGAAAACACAACAGTGAAGAACAGAAGCTAAAGCACCTTTCGGAACCAAAAACGTCGGTACCGATACAGGAGCAGCAAGCGGATCCAAGACAAAAGACTTTGTTTATCGATCCGCACACCGGCAAACTGGTGACAAAAGCACCCAAAAAGAGGAAGAATGAACAAGATGACAAAACTCTTCCTCCTAAAAAGAGAACAATGGGGACAAATACAACTCCTCCATCTTCTCCTATTCCTCATAACACACCAGCTATTCCTCCACCTCCACCTCCTACACCAAGACCATCTACACCTATAACAGATGTAGATAGTGATACAGGGGAGGGAGAATATAATGAGGAAGACGACACTGTCCCACAGGAAGAGGACCCATGGGAAAACTATAATGAAGGGTCAGATGAGGATAACGACCTACAATTATATCCCACAAAACCTTCACCACCTGATGACAATACAGGTTTTGTCCAGTTAATTAATAGGGCAGCAAAATACCATAAGGTAGAATTACATGCAGAACCTCATATAGAAGATTTCCTGTTAGAGACACTACCTACTACACAGAGAACATCAGGATCATTACCTATGCTAAATGGGCTTCTCAATCACACAACAGATATATTCAAAGACCCAGTGAGGGCTAGGGTATTAAACCCAAGAATTGATAAAAAATATAGGGCAGCCCCAAATGACCCAATATTTATCAAGGGACAGGTACCTCTGGACTCGCTGGTAGTCACAAACGCTCGTAAAAGAGCTAACTCATTATCTACAGGAGAAGCTCCTCCTCCTGATAAAGAGTCCAAGCTAATAGATGCCTCAGGCAAAAGAGTAGCATCACAAGCAGCAAATAGCTGGCGCATAGCTAACACACAAGCGCTACTTGCAGGCTATGACAGAGCACATTATGATGAGCTAGAAAAACTCATCATACATCTCCCCAAGGAACATCAAAAAAGGGCAGACCAACTTATACAGGAAGGAAAGATAATAACTAACACTTCCATTAAATGTGCTTTAGACGCAGCAGACACTGCAGCAAGATCCATCTACACTAGTATCATGTTAAGAAGACATGCATGGCTTAGAGTATCAGGGTTCAAACAAGAAGTACAAACATCTTTACTGAACCAACCGTTTGATCAAAAGACACTTTTCGGCTCACGTACAGACGAGACCTTAGAAAAGATGAAAAAAGATACAGAAACGGCTAAATCAATGGGAGCATTACAGCAACCAACTCAAAGAGGTTCCTTTCGTAGGTCCACCTATAGAGGGGGCTCAAAAAATACAGGCACAAGCCAGCAATCTACCTCTTTTACACCAACGTCACCCAGAGGTAATTCAAGAGGCAGTTACAGAGGTAACAACAACAAGGGTAGAGGTCGCGGAAACAACAACAACTGCAACTCTCCAACCCCAAAACAGTGACTCAATACAACTCCCCCAGACCATATAACACCGGTCGGGGGACGTCTATCACAGTTCCTACCTGTCTGGGAGAACATCACGTCAGACAAATTATCCAACATGGTTATTGCCTAGAACTCACAGCTACCCCACCAAACATCCCCCCCAGACAGCGTCCAATGAGACAAGACCACATAACACTGTTAAAACAGGAAGTGCTATCACTACTGCAAAAGCATGCTATAGAGAAGGTTCCAAAGCATCAACAAGGGACAGGAGTATACTCCCTATATTTCCTAATCCCCCAAAAAGACGGGTCTCTAAGACCAATTTTGGACCTCAGACCTCTCAATGCATACATAAATTCGGAACATTTCCACATGGTCACGCTCCAGCCAGTCCTTCCTTTACTGAAGAAAGGGGAATTTCTTTCTACACTGGATCTAAAAGACGCTTACTTTCATATTCCAATTCACAAAGCGCACAGAAAATATCTCAGGTTTGTAGTAGAAGGACAACATCATCAGTTCAAAGTCCTTCCATTTGGGGTCACAACAGCACCAAGGGTGTTCACAAAATGCCTAGCAGTGGTTGCAGCACATCTAAGAAGACAACAAATACATGTCTTCCCTTACTTAGACGATTGGCTAATAAAAGCCAAGTCACAAGAAGAATGTCTTCAAAATACACAGAAGACCATTCAATTACTGCACCAGCTAGGGTTTACGGTGAACTACACAAAATCCCACCTACAACCAAACAAGGTTCAACAATATCTAGGGGCTACCATAGACACAAAGGAAGCCAAAGTATACCCCAATCCAATCAGGATCCAAACAATGGTCACGTTGGTCCAAAAATTTCAACCACAACACTCACTAACAGCTCGAGTGTTCATGCAGTTGTTAGGAATGATGTCCTCCTGCTTACTGCTAATACCACATGCCAGACTACAAATGCGTCCACTACAAGAGTGTCTAGCGACACAGTGGAATCAGGCTCAGGGTCAGATTACAGATCTGGTGTTGGTAAACGACCGCACACATCGCTCTCTGAAGTGGTGGAACACAACAAACATTTCAAAGGGACGGTCGTTCCTAGAGCCAATTCCACAAGTGATAATAACAGCGGATGCATCGCTCACCAGATGGGGAGCGCATATGGAAAAATACACAGTGCAGGGAAAATGGAGTGTGCAGCAAAAAAAGACTGCACATCAATTATCTGGAGCTGTTAGCAGTGTTTCTAGCATTAAAAGCTTTTCAAATGCAAATAACCAACAAAGCAGTCCTGATCAGAACAGACAACATGACTGCAATGTATTATATTCAAAAACAGGGGGGGACACACTCGCTCCAACTATCCAAACTAGCACAGGACATTTGGAGATGGGCCATTCCTCAGAAGATCTATCTGTTAGCCGAACACCTACCAGGAGTTCAAAATCAGATAGCAGACATCCTAAGCAGAGAGTCAGAACAAGTACACGAATGGGAACTGCACAACCAAATACTGCAGCCATTCTTCCAAAGATGGGGACAACCAGAGATAGATCTCTTTGCCACTCATCAAAACGCAAAATGCCAAAACTTCGCATCCAGGTACCCACACCACATGTCACAGGGCAATGCGCAATGGATAAATTGGTCCAACAAGTTTGCTTACGCTTTTCCCCCTCTCCCACTAATTCCATTAGTGGTTCGGAAACTGCAACAGCATTCAATGACAATGATACTAGTAGCACCCACGTGGGCAAGGCAGCCGTGGTTCACCACACTACTGCAACTTTCACAGGTGCCACATCAAAAGTTAAGATTATTACCCATGCACCTTACACAGAACCATGGAGAAATAATGCATCCAGATCCTAAACAATTGAACCTAGCGATCTGGCTCCTGAGGTCATAGAGTTTGGATACTTAGATTTACCTCCAAACTGTATGGAAATCATTAAGCAAGCAAGACGTCCTACCACTAGAGCATGCTATGCAGCAAAGTGGAAAAGATTCGCTGTGTACTGTCACAGTAACAACATCAACCCTCTGGACGCATCCACTAAACAAATTATTTGTTATCTGCTACATTTACAACAATGTAATCTCGCTTACACCTCTATTAGAGTACATCTGGCAGCTATAGCGGCGTACCTACAGAACAGACAACACCTTACTCTGTTTAAAGTACCAGCAATAAAAGCTTTCATGGAAGGCCTCAAAAGAGTCATTCCACCAAGACTACCACCTTCCCCAGTCTGGAATCTCAACATAGTACTTACCAGGCTAATGGGACCACCTTTCGAACCTATGCATAGGTGCGAAATACAATTCCTAACATGGAAGGTAGCCTTCCTTGTAGCCATTACTTCACTCAGAAGAGTAAGTGAGTTGCAAGCATTTACCATACAAGAACCATTTATGCAGTTACACCAAAATAAAGTGGTTCTTAGGACAAATCCAAAATTCTTGCCAAAGGTGATTTCGGCATTCCACATCAACCAGGCAGTAGAACTACCAGTCTTCTTCCCTAAACCAGAGACGGTAGCAGAAAGAGCCCTACATACATTAGACGTCAGAAGGGCAATATTGTACTACATAGAAAGAACACAAACTTTCAGAAAGACAAAACAACTATTTGTAGCGTTTTCTCCAACACATAAAGGCAATCCTATCTCTAAAGCAGGCATTGCAAGGTGGATTGTAAAATGTATACAAATATGTTACGTAAAAGCAAAGAGAACGTTAACTGTTCCCCCTAGAGCTCACTCTACACGTAAACTAGGAGCATCTATGGCATTTTTAGGAAACATTCCTCTAGATGACATATGCAAGGCAGCTACCTGGGTTACACCGCATACCTTCACAAAACACTACTGTGTAGATGTGCAGGCAACACAACAAGCTAGAGTGGGACAAGCTGTACTAAGAACTCTATTTCAGACTGTTGCAACAGACACCAGGGACCACCGCTAGGGAGATAACTGCTGTATAGTCTATTCATAAATGTACCATCTGCAGCCCATATGCCTCGAACGGAATATGCTACTTACCAGTATGCATCTGTTCTTGGCATAGAGGGCTGCAGAGTGGTACATGCCCTCCCAGCCTCCCCGGAAACCAGTGTCTGTTCCAACACTATCTTATTTAGATACACTTACATGGGCATTTCTATCTGTATTCTAACATACTACTCCATCTAACCCTACTATGGCAAAACAATCTAAGGATGGAGCCGATGCCCATGCGCACTAGCACCCAAAGGAGGAGTCACCAGTCTCGTGACGACAAAAGACTTCTCCAAGAGAAAAACAAGTGCAATCATCCGAGCCCAACACCAGATGGCGATCTATTCATAAATGTACCACTCTGCAGCCCTCTATGCCAAGAACAGATGCATACTGGTAAGTAGCATATTCCTTTCTAGAACCAAGCAAGCCTGGCACAGGTAAGCAATAAATACTGTACATTAATAATGCAGTTTGTTAACAGTTTGAATTGCAATTGTAAATGTACTTTGGTTTGACTACAGTATTGTTATTGAGAAATGCAATGTTTTTTAAATACAGTACATATACTTTGAATGGGATTTTGAGTAAAGTTACAGGTAAGTTAGTTTTGAGATTACTTTTCTTACACAGTGCAGTATACCTGGATACTGCACTGGGACATTTCCTGTAAACAGGTAAGTAAAAGCGTTTTTGTTAGTCAGTGCAATTTTAAAGAATTTCTTTAGGTTTTCAAACTCAACCCTTAATACTTTTTCCAAGAAAAACAGTCAATGTTATCCTATGGAAGAAATAGTGTTATCAGTTTTAGGGTAAGGATTCGGTAGTGGGGGTGCAGGGTGCTGTTTCGACGTCGGGCGCCCTGTTATTTGCAATGGGGAACCTCCGGTTTGCAAAGGCACAGCAGGCTCGGGTACGAAGGTCTTCTGGGTGCGACTACCACTTCGAGAGGTAAGTTGGGATGCTGGAGGTTGGTTTGTCACTGTTGGTTGGGCCACCCAAGGACGTGGGGCGTCGGTTGCAGGGGTGCCTTTTAGGGTCAGATCTTCTTACTAGTTCCTAGTCACGGTTGCGGTGGACCTTCCGGATTTAGGCTGTCGATGTCGACTGGAGGCTTGAGGCAGGTCAGGGATCACTGGATCTCGGGTCTGGATCGCCGGGGAGACCTCCTCCTCGTGTTGGGCCACTCGAACTCGGGCCAAGGGGATCGGGTGCAGAGTGGTGCAGACTTGCGGATCCTTCTGTGTAAGAAAGTGAGTTTCTGTTGTAGTACCCCCCCACTTTTTGCCTGATAACTGATGCACAGTTTCCTTGGTGTGCCCTGGGTCCCTGCCAATCAGGTACCCAGGGCCTGAGTACCTTCCTCAACAACTGTACTAAAGCCTAAACCCAATTAGCATCTCTGGCCACAAGTCAGCCCCTAGTAAATGGTACCCTAGGTACCCAGGGCCTTGTGACCAGATAAGACCCCTAAGGGCTGCAGCACTTATTGTGCCACCCTTAGGGGGCCTGTATCCTGACACCCACCGACTGCCTTTGCAGGCTGACTGTCCTGGTGCAGAACTAAACAAAGAGTCAACATGGCACACATCCCTGGAGGCCCATAGGAATGAATGGGAAGCCATTCACTATTACCGATTTGGTAAATACCGAATCGGTAATAGGGGGAGCAGGGTGTCACATTGACACCCTGTTGCACCCTTGAATCGTGCATGTGTGCACATATGGCGCCCATACATGCCCTAAGGGCATGTATGTCTGCCACATGGCACTTTTAAAAAAGCACAACATTGCTTTTTTAAAGGTATTCAATATTTACCTCTCTCAAAGTAGGAGCTCAGAGGGGAACTTTGGACACAGGTACCCTCCACTCATATCATTATAATCACAACAACCTGGTCCTTGACTCCATAGGCAATATTTTCTACAACATCCTTTGTTGACTCGTCGGTGTGGTTACACTTAACCTTCCACCCACTGAAAAAGTTACAACAAGGTGTGCCTATCATTAAAATATCCTCGCTAGTTCTATGTGTGTCACTCCACCTGTGTCTATATCTATAGTGTCTACTCTCAGTCATACCTCATGCAACCCCATGCAAGGAGACAGAGAGAAATACATCAGACCACATCAGAAAGTAATCAGAGAAAAAATGTGTGGATGGTGGGTAGGAACCTCACGGGAGCAACCACCAGGGAACTGCTGACAGGTTCTCGTCAGTATGTTCCTTTTCTCATCATTGGCTCCTTCCCACCAGAAATCAAAAAAAATATAAAAAGATAGAAAAAATATTGAAAGTAAATCCTAATCAACTTAAAGGTGTGTATCCCTATAGCACTCTTGTTCATCTACCCCCTCGGTATCAACACCGCTACTCAGTGAGATCCTATGTGTTAAA
This sequence comes from Lissotriton vulgaris, assembly GCF_964263255.1. Taxonomy (NCBI): domain Eukaryota; kingdom Metazoa; phylum Chordata; class Amphibia; order Caudata; family Salamandridae; genus Lissotriton; species Lissotriton vulgaris. The sequence continues at coordinate 70,803 of NW_028246508.1, forward strand.
AATGGAGTTAGATAACCCTGGCTAACTGAACAACTTTATTCCATGCTGGGTATCTACTCCCATTAAAACCAAAACCTTGGGGGCGTGGCCAAGATGGCGGGGTGAGCGGACGCTTCCTCCCGTAGCTCCTCCGGCCCAGCTCAGCTCGAGCCCCGATTTCTGCGCTTCTCTCCCCCCGCGGCTGCACTGCGGGCGAGAGAACTGTGCCGGAACTCTTGGGGCACATTTTGATGCCACATTGACTTCTGTTGCCCCGGGGGAAGTCCCCGAAAAGTTTGTTCAACGGCCGAGGCGAGGAGTGGAGCCTGGATCGCCCCGAGGAGAAGGGCCTGGAGGCGGAGCGTACTGTGGCGCTGTCCGCGCGCCTCGGCTGGGCCGAGTGCTGAAAGCTGCGGATCCCGAGGGAACGGCCTCGACGGACTCCGCGGAGTGCGGGGGCTGCCTGGCCGTCGCCCTTGAGGCCAGAGTCATCGCTGGACGACAGACCCCAGACCTGCGTCTGCGATTTATCCCCCTGCCATGGGTGTCGGTGTGTGACGCCTTGCGGACCCCGAGCCTGGAAGCGGGGAACGGTGGAGTCTGAGCGGTGACCGAACCGGGCGCACTAGCCGGTGAAACTGGGGGACACTGGTTTCACACCTTCCCGACCCATTGCTGTTGAGGGTCGCCCACAGACTTGCTGACCTGGGCTGCCCTCCTGGGTTCCGCCCTCCCGCCATCTTGTCGCTGAGGAGCTGGTACTGGTGACCCTCGCCCGCGCCCTTGCCATACGGACGCCTCGGTTCATCCTGGTGCCTACGCATCTGCCGTCCTCCCTGGAAGCACGTGGCTGCAAGCCTCCGACCTGAACCTGGATTATCGCCCTGACTGGCTCGATGGTTGTCTCGCCCTGGCCCGTGCCGCCATTTTGTCGCCTGTGACGCACTACCCTTGTCCTCGGCGAGGTCTTCACATCTGGTGCCCATGAGCGGCTGGGCGCATCTACAGCGGCCAGCCCTAGTCTTCACCCACCGCGGAGGCCAAGATGGCTGGGAGACGAGGTGCGGCACGGAGAGATCGCACTCTGCCGGACATGCTCGGCAGGGCCCAGCAACTGCGAGACAGGACGCAGCCGTCCCCGGGGTCCTCCCGGGCCTCAACGGACGCCACCGGAGGCGAACCACCAGTCACGAGGTCCTTCATGGAGGACTTATTCAGCTCCCTCAAGGAGGAATTCCAGACTCTCAAGACCGAGGTGGCCGGAGAGGTCCGTGAAGTGCGCAGAGAAATCGAAGGCCTGGGCGAGCGGGTCGACACTGTGGAAACGGCGGCCCAGCGTCGTGATGAAGAGATAGTTCATCTCCAGCAGGACGTTCTCCGCCTTCGGGAGCAATGTGTCGAGCTCCAGGCCCACTCTGAGGACCTCGAGAACAGGTCCAGGCGGAATAACATCCGGGTGCGAGGCGTTCCGCCCGCGGATGAGGGTGCGGACCTGGTGGCCTATCTGCAGGACCTGTTCCGCGATATCTTGGGAGAAGAAGCGGACTTCCCGATCCGCATCGACAGAGCACACAGGGTGGGCTGCCAGCGCCAGTCATCGGCACCCCCACCTGATATCCTGGCATTCCTGCCGGATTTCCCCCTAAAGGAGCGCATTATGACAGAGGCCCGCAGGAAGCAGCCGCTGTCCTTCCGAGAACGACCCGTGGCGCTCTATCAAGACCTGTCCGCCATCACACTGCAGAAGCGCAGGTCTTTCCGCATCGCTACGGACTTTTTGCGAGAGCATGAGACGGCCTACTCCTGGGGTCACCCCTTCCGTCTTATTTTCCGATGGAATGGGGTGCTACATCAGCTGCGCTCCTTACAAGATATCTGTGGAGTGCTGGGACTCACAGCTACAGAGGAAGAAGGGGCGACACCCGCATGGAGAGACTCTTAGCGTCTGCGATGCTGGGTTGGGGCTGGGGGTTGGGGGGGAGAGGTTGGAGGTGTGTGGCTGGACGTCCACCTGACTGGTTTCTACAGACTCGCCCACTTGGGCCAGACTGAGACAATGGGGTGTTTTTTCTTGTTTTTGGTTTTGGCTGGTTGCCATGGGTTGGTTCTGGGGGGGTTCAAGAGCTGGTTTGGTGTTGGGGGGGTCCCGTCCGATACTGTCCGAACACATGCGAAGCCGACTCTGGCCTTCCCTGCGCCCCCGCCCCGCGCGCCCCTTCCACTGATCCCTCGCTTGCTGCATAGCGCTTTGCGTCCCTGGGAGCGATGCCGTCCCTGAAAGTAGTGACCCTTAACGTTAAGGGTCTGAATAATCCTGTGAAGCGTAGGGCGATCCTTTCCCTGCTGGAAGGGTCACAGGCGGATATCTGCCTCCTGCAGGAAACCCATTTACTCTCTAAAGATTGCCATAGGTTGCGCTCTGCCAAGTTCCCCACGCAACTCTTTTCCTCGGCTGCGACTAAGACTGCGGGGGTAGCCATTCTTCTAGCCAGCTCCTTCAGGGGTGAGGTGTTGTATAAACATGCCGAGCAGAAGGGGAGGCTTCTAGTGTATCGCATGCGTCTGGGGGGTGTTGCCTTCACGGTTGGCTCCGTGTACAGCCCAAATGACCACCAGGATCGCTTCCTGGAATCTGTGTTGGTGGACGTTACTGCCTCGCCCGATCGCCACGTCATTTTGGGGGGAGACCTGAATATGGTCTTCGACTCCACCTTGGATAGGTCTGCCCAGCGCTTTCCGCAGACGGGGGAGCTTTCTAGAGCGGTACAGGACCAGATTGCAGAGATGGATCTGCATGACCTCTGGCGCACCATGCACCCCGCCGATAGGGACTACTCATATTTCTCCCACGCACACCGCACTTACTCGCGGTTGGACTACCTCTTGGTGAGCGGACCGCTTCGCTCGGCCGCCACGGCGGCAGACATCGGGGTCTTGTCCCTGTCCGACCATGCGCCGGTTTCCAGAGCATTTGATTGGCCGGCGGCCCCCCCCTCCAGAGGGATGTGGCGGCTTCGGGACACGTTTCTCCATAAGAAATCGGTGGTGAAGCGAGTGGAGGAGGTCATTCAGGAGTACCTAACCCACAATGACAACTCCGACACGTCCCTAGCAACGCAGTGGGCGGCTTTGAAAGCGGTCGTCAGAGGGGAGTTTATCTCCATTTCCTCGGCGGAGAACAGGGAGCGGCAACGTAAGAGGGAGGAACTAACGGCGCAAGTCAGGGAACTCGAACAGGTTCACCGCCGGACGGGGGCTCCTCGAGTCTGGAGGCAGCTGAAGGCGGCGCGGAAACTCCTCTCTGCGTTGGACCTGGACCGGGCGGAGTATGCGGCGTTGCGCTTGAAGCATGCCTTTTACACCGGCGGAGACAGATGCGGCAAGCTCCTGGCCCACCGGCTCAGGGCTGCGCAGCAACGCAACGTAGTTAAGGAGCTGGTGGGAGCGGATGGGGTCCCGGTTTCCGGTGACGCGGAGGTGGCGGATTCCTTCCGTGCCTTCTATGAGGCGCTGTACGCTGCAGAGCCCTCCCCACCGGGAGAGGCTGAGGCCTATTTGGAATCAGTAACCCTCCCTGCCCTGGATCCCGCCCAGGCGGCCCACCTAGAGAGGGCCATTCATGTGGAGGAAGTCATCTCCGCTATTGCACGGTTAAAGCACGGCAAGGCCCCGGGCCCGGATGGCTATACGGCCTTGTTTTACAAGACCTTCTGTCCCACTGTCGCGCCTCTCCTGGCTCGCTTGTTCAATTCCTTTTCTGAACCGGGAGCCATACCACCGGACCTTCTCTCGGCGACTGTGTCGGTTATTCCGAAACCGGGGAAGGACCGGACTCTGTGCGGCTCGTATCGGGCCATCTCGCTTCTAAATGTGGACCTCAAGCTTTACACAGGGATCTTGGCGGCCAGACTGAGTCTGCACCTACCAGGTCTGGTGGAGGCGGACCAGGCCGGTTTTGTACCCGGTAGGCAGACGGTCGACAACACTAAGAGGGTGACGCACGTGCTGGAAAAGGCCTCACGCGTCCCGGGGGAGCGGATGCTGCTGTCGGTCGACGCGGAAAAGGCCTTTGATAGGGTTCATTGGCCGTACCTCGAGCTGGTTCTCGGGAAACTGGGGATCGGCGAGAGGTTCCGCACTATGGTTTTTAATTGTTATAGGAGGCCGTCAGCATCGGTGCGTGTCAATGGACACAGCTCCATCAGCTTTGCCATTGAGCGCGGCACGAGACAGGGCTGCCCCCTTTCGCCGCTCCTGTTTGCCCTCTATATGGAGCCGTTTGCCCAGAGGATTCGCGATAACCCGGACGCTATTGGGGTGAAGATGGGGCAATACACACATACTGTCAGCTTATATGCGGACGATGTCTTGCTGACCCTGGATGACCCCAAGCGGTCGCTCCCTGCCTGCGTCCAGGAACTGAACTCCTTCGCCCGCGTGGCGGGCTTCAAAATGAATATGTCTAAATCGGCTGCCCTGGATGTGTCGCTTTCTGTCGACACCAGGCGGGACCTCCAGCGTCTTTTTCCTCTGCAATGGTCCTCCTCCACGGTGCCTTACCTGGGGATTTTGCTTGCACCCTCCCTACCTGCAATGGTCGCAGCTAACTATTCCTCCCTGGGCAAAAAGATCAAGGAGGAACTCGGCCGATGGAACAAAGGCCTGCTCTCGTGGCTGGGCCGTATCGCAGCGGTGAAGATGACGATACTGCCTCAGATCCTGTATCTTTTCCGCGCTCTACCTCTCCAGCCCCCTGTAGGTTGGATACGGCAGGCGCAGGCTGACATCTCCCGCTTTGTGTGGCAGGGCCGTAAGCCTCGAATGAAACGGGTCCTCTCCATGCTTGCCCCGGAGGCGGGGGGTCTCGGTGTCCCGGACCTCCGGAAGTATTTTCAGGCGGCGCAACTCCGATATTTGGTGTAGTGGAGCCGGTGGGAATCGGACAAGCACTGGCTCTTTCAGGACCAGGCAGTTGCGGGCCGTACCCTCCAGGAAGTCCCGTTCCTGCGGCGCACTCACCGCCCGCCTAATCTCTACGCCTCCTTTATCACCCGGGTTCCGCTGCGCGTGTGGGACACGGTGTGCGAGCTTCGTGAGCTCACCACTTTTCCATCACCGTTCACTCCCATTGCTGGCAATCCAGACTTCACTCCGGGTCTGGAACCGGGAGCCTTTTCCCACTGGGTGAGCGCGGGTTGTAGGGCACTTTTCCAGATCTACGGGCCGGAGGGTGTGCTCCCCTTCCAGCAGCTCCGACAGGAGTTTGGCCTGACGGAGGGGGACAGACTGCGTTACATGCAAGTTCGCCACTGGGCTCTTCAACCCCCAGTGCGCGACGTCGCTGCCCGTTCGATTACGCCCTATGAGCGATGGCTGGTAACCCGGACCTCGGATGCCAAGCTTGTCACCGACTTGTACAAGTTTCTCCAACCCCCGCCGTTTCATTACCATAACCCAGGGAGGGAGCGCTGGCACAGGGAATTGGGCAGGACCTTGAGCCACAAGGAATGGGACAGGATCGCGTATCGGGCGAGGCACTCTGCGTACCACACTGGGCTGACGGAGACCTTTACTAAGGTGTCCACCTATTGGTACTACACCCCGGAGAGGCTCTACGAGATGCACAAAATCGGCGATAAAGGTTGCTGGCGCGGCTGCGGACAGGAAGGTACCCTCACGCACATTCTCTGGGAGTGCCCGGTGCTGTCGGCCTATTAGAAGGAGGTCTTGGATGAGGTAGACAGGCATTTTGAGATAGAACTCCCGCGCTTCCCTGCGTATGTCTTGCTAGGCCTCCCCAATGACCTGATGTACCCGCTGAAGTCCCGCAGGGGTAGACAGATTGCGATCGCGCTAGGCTCAGCGGTTCAAAACATCCTTGTACTCTGGCGTACCCCCACTGCCCCCTCTATCACTGGCTGGCTACACAGGCTCTGGCAGGTACTGGGTATGGAGAAGATGTCGCTAACAGTGGCTGGGAATGTGGACCAATTTGAGGAGCTCTGGAACCCCTTTTTGGCACTGCTGTCCACGGAATTTCGCGAGCTCACATGTCCACGGTACCTGCGACTCCTTAGGTTGACGCCGCCGGCGGCTCCAGCGGAGTGAATGTGGCGGGATCAGGGGTTTGGGGCTGGGGGTGGGAGGCGGGGTTACATGCTTCTAATGCTGACTTTCGGACGAGGATGTTGGGGTATTGTTTTCTTCCTTTTTCTCCTTTGCTTTTCTTTCTTCTATTTTTCCGGCGACGGGTGGTTGGAGGGATGGTGTGTGTTTCTTTTCCTGTGTTGCGGGACGCTACTCTAGCTCAGCCTTGCTCGGGGAATGGGGGTCTACTGGAGGGTCATTTGCACTGCCTTATTGCCTTATGACTTATGCCTTGTTGCCCTCCGGGGCTTCCTGCCTCCCTACTTTCCCTCTGAATCACTGCAACGTTTCGCATCTTGTATTGTATGTTCGCTTGACCTCCTATTCCCTTCCCCATGTTTTTTGTACCTTAATAAAATACTTTAAACCTAAAACCAAAACCTTGCCGTTGTGCTTCGTTTTGTGTTATATGAAGCCAACATGTTTCATTGCCTATCAGAAATGGTCGGCAATTTCTTCAGGGCAGGGGGTATTTCCTTCGCTACACTCAGCTGGACACTGCCAACCTTTACATCTGTAGACACAGGGGTACAGACACACAGACAAAGACATAAAAACATCAAGTGACACACATTAGTATCAAGCCCACCTCCTCCGAGGTGTATTCTGTATCCAACTGTTTCAGGGACATATTAGGGGTATTACCTTCATTGCGGTGCCTACTGGCATACCTGGGGTTCTTCGTACCCTCTTCCACTGTTGTGGTCCATCTTTTAGTTACTTTTAGTGGTCGCGTCACGTCGGCCTGCAATTATGGGCACAATCAGTAACTATGAGTCCCTACCTAACTGTCCCCATTCTCCCCGTTTTGATGTTTGATTGGGGCCCAGTTCCTGCCGTGTTCCCAGACAAGTCCCACGGTTTTACTACTCTTTTTGGCCCTAGTATCAGTGGAATATCTGCCTCTCCGTTCAAGCTACAGGCATCACACCAACTCTGACTTGTCCCCATTGCATGCTCTCAGGGTCCTGCCGTTTTGCGCATATGTGACATTTTTATTGCACGTCTCGGCTCTGCCTCAATGCTGGATTCCGGGTTGGGGCCGCCTGTACTCCGCCCGACTACCACGTCCCTAGATGGGGCAACTCGACGTGTGATGCCCACCCGTTGGTGCCCTCTCCTTACCGCCTGTTACCACGGCGTTGTCTTCACTATGGGCTCCCGTTCCCGCTGTAACCGTCTGTGTTCTCACCGATTTCCAAGGAGTAAGCGTGTGATGTCACGCATCACATGACCCGCAAAAAGTGCGGCGGCCATCTTGGAGTGGGGATCTCTCTGTTTCCTCCATGGCGTCGCTGTCTATTGTTAATAAAGTTTTGTATTAACTCGTTTCTGAATTTCTTTTTAATTTCTTTTTAATTATCTTTTTAGAGGGGGGTGTGCCTCCATTGTTTACCTTTTTAAGCCCCCAATCAGAAACTTGCTGTGGACATTGTTGCACGATGTTTCTGCATATTTATATGTGCAACTAATGTATCTTTGGCCATCAACGAGGGTAAATGATTGTGGGGTGGTGTTCTGTGATGTATTATCTGATCTTTTTGCTCACTTATAGTGTGTTGAATTCCATAGCTGTATTCATCATTTTATGGACGGGGTAGCTCAGATGACATTCTCTCATTGCTCGCTCATCTTACAGAGATTTTGTTCCACTCAATAAGGTCATTAAGACCAATCTTATCTGCCCTCTCCTGGTAAATCCAGCGAGCTTCTTTGGACATCAGCCTCATTTCCATTGTTCTGGGGTCCCCCATGATTTTTTCTAGGATCACCCAGCGTATCTCTTTTGGTTGGTGATGCATAGATTTGTAGTGCTGTACTAACTTTGTTGTTAGTCGTCCTGCCCTCAGCGTGCTGAGATGTTCCTGGATGCGGATTTTTGCCTTTCTGGTTGTTAGCCCAATGTAATGTAGTCCGCATGGGCATGTGAGCCGGTATATAACGTTGGCTGTGTTACAATTTGTCAGGCTGTTCAGGTTCCATATTTTCCCGCTCATCAATTGGACACTCTTGGTCTTGCCAGTGAGGCCACAAACCGAGCAGCACCCGCACGGGTGATGTCCAGTGAGTGTCTCTGGTGCTGCACCCTCCTGTCTAGGTCGCGAATGCACCAGTCTATCCTTCACATTTTGGGACCTTCTAAAGGCAAATCTGGGCGGGGGCATCTTGAAGCTGCTCGTACTCAGAAGATGCCAATGTTTTCTCAGGATACCACGGATCTTCGAGGACAGCGGGTCAAAGGTAGTGACCACTGGTAAGCAGTCTCCTTTTTCCTTGGGTGCTCTCTCAAGTGGGGCTTCTCTGGGAGTGTTCAATGCCCGCTTCCAGGCAGATTTCAATATTCTTTTAGGATAAGCGCGTTTCTCCAGCTTCGCCCTCAATTCACATGCTTCTTCCACATACTTCTGTGTAGTAGAGCAATTCCGTCTATACCGGAGGAACTGCCCAACCGGCAAGTTATCGCGGAGTGCGCGAGGTTGAAGTGAGTTATAATGGAGCAGTGAGTTCTTGTCAGTTGGTTTCTTATGTACTTGTGTGGTAAGTAGATTGTTCTGAGCCATTATATCGAGGTCAAGATATACAGCTGTCTTCCTGTTATAATGCCATGTAAATTTCAGGCACGGGTCCAGATTATTCAACCATGCAAGGAACTCCTGCAATTTGGCCTCGGGCCCAGCCCACACACACAGGACATCATCAATAAATCGTTTCCAAAGACAGATGTTAGCCTGGTACGGGTTCGACTGATGGTAAACGTAGTGGGTCTCAAATTGTCCTACATAAATGCATGCTAGACTCGGGGCGAATGTGGCCCCCATCGATGTCCCAGATGGTTGTAAATACAGTTGGTCTTTGTATTGGAAAAAATTTCGAGTCAGTGCTATCTCAATGCATTGTAGAACAAATGATGGCGGTGTGTCATAAAACCATTCTCTGCCCTCCAGTGCCCGCGCTGCTGCCACCAGCGTGGCTTCCTGGGGTATGCTTGTATATAATGATTCTATGTCGATTGTTACCAAATATTGTTGGTCTGGGTCATATTCCATGCCCGTCAGTATGTTCAACACGTCCGTCGTGTCCTGTACGTATGAGGCTTGGGTGATGACACACTCCCTCAAGAAGAAGTCCGCAAATTGGGACAATGGTTCCAGTACAGACTGGATACCGGACACTATAGGGCGACCCGGTGGTGGGGACTGGGCCTTGTGGATTTTCGGCACAATATAAAATGCTGGAGTCCTTGGTTTGGAATTGATTAGGAAATCCATTTCCTTTGCCGTGATCCACTTTTTTTCTTTGGCCTCTGTTGCTAATGCTGTAATTATCGTGAGGAGTTCCGCTGTGGGGTCCCGCATCAGTGGTTGGTAGTTCTTGCGTGTTCCCAACAAGCGGTGAACTTCTGTCTCATAGTCCGTAGTGTTTAGTACCACAACAGCCCCGCCTTTATCGGCTGGCTTAATGGTGATCGAGGTGTTATTCTCCAAAGATTTTACTGCCATCCAGTCTATTTTACTCATGTTAGAGTATTTCCGGTTGTTCTCGGTCTGTTCTCGGTCTGTTCCAGTTGTTCAAAAGTAGGGACTGATAGTTACTGATTGTGCCCATAATTGCAGGCCAACGTGAAGCGACCACTAAAAGTAACTAAAAGATGGACCACAACAGTGGAAGAGGGTACGAAGAACCCCAGTTATGCCAGTAGGCACCGCAATAAAGGTAATACCCCTAATATGTCCCTGAAACAGTTGGATACAGAATACACCTCGGAGGAGGTGGGCTTGATACTAATGTGTGTCACTTGATGTTTTTATGTCTTTGTCTGTGTGTCTGTACCCCTGTGTCTACAGATGTAAAGGTTGGCAGTGTCCAGCTGAGTGTGGCGTAGGAAATACCCCCTGCCCTGAAGAAATTGCCGACCATTTCTGATAGGCAATGAAACATGTTGGCTTCATATAACACAAAACGAAGCACAACGGCAAGGTTTTGGTTTTAATGGGAGTAGATACCCAGCATGGAATAAAGTTGTTCAGTTAGCCAGGGTTATCTAACTCCATTTTTTAACACATAGGATCTCACTGAGTAGCGGTGTTGATACCGAGGGGGTAGATGCACAAGAGTGCTATAGGGATACACACCTTTAAGTTGATTAGGATTTACTTTCAATATTTTTCCTATCTTTTTATATTTTTTTGATTTCTGGTGGGAAGGAGCCAATGATGAGAAAAGGAACATACTGACGAGAACCTGTCAGCAGTTCCCTGGTGGTTGCTCCCGTGAGGTTCCTACCCACCATCCACACATTTTTTTCTCTGATTACTTTCTGATGTGGTCTGATGTATTTCTCTCTGCCTCCTTGCGTGGGGTTGCATGAGGTTTGACTGAGAGTAGACACTATAGATATAGACACAGGTGGAGTGACACACATAGAACTAGCGAGGATATTTTAATGATAGGCACACCTTGTTGTAACTTTTTCAGTGGGTGGAAGGTTAAGTGTAACCACACCGGCGAGTCAACAAAGGATGTTGTAGAAAATATTGCCTATGGAGTCAAGGACCAGGTTGTTGTGATTATAATGATATGAGTGAAGGGTACCTGTGTCCAAAGTTCCCCTCTGAGCTCCTACTTTGAGAGAATTATTGAGAACGGCGGATCAGCCGTGAGAGCATTTTTGAATTATCCTCGCTCTATAGATCAAGACATTGATACAAGACTGGTTTTCCAGCCATAATTAACATTGAGTTTGACAACAGCCCTATCCAACTGTTCCACTGGACATAGGTATATAGGATGGACAAATATTGTTTGGCGTTTACAGAAGACCAAATAGCCTCAATTTTATCGGGCCCGCCATTACTACCAGACGCGCCACTGACAAGCACAACATCAGTGAGAGAAGAGTGGGATAAATTAAGTAGCCTGATAAAGCGCCAAGTCAGAGTAGCCCTGCATGGGGCGCTGATGACAGAGTACCTCAGGGCAGGTGCAGCACCCGCTAGCTTGTTGGTGAGATTGGAGCCTAAGATCTTCCTGGAGGATAAGCGGTTCCGAGTGGACTGGAGTTACATCGCGAATAAGTGCACTCGGGACTGGCTTATCCTCATCATTAATACGGCTAAGCGCCTCAGTGAAGAACTTCTCAAAGAGATCTTGGATCTCGAGGAGGCCATCAAAGCAGATACCACCTTACAAGACACCAAAGATCAACTCGCAAAAATTCAAATTGACTTGGGCGAGTACAAAACATATATGGTGAATCAGAAAATAAAAGGCTTAAAAAGAAATCTAGAGAAGTTCACACACGAGTGGGCATTCCCCTTCACAGAAGACGCCTATTATCAAACTCAGGCAAATCACGGGGCCCAGAGAGGTGGGAATAGAGAGGGGGGCGCAATCAGGGCAGGAGATCCCCACAAAACTGGACCTTTAACAACACCAGCAGTGAGGACGACGACACGAGTGCCCAACCATCCACATCTAATCAGGGACGGGTTAGGTTTAATACCCAAGGGAGAAGTGATGAGGACCTAGGAGCACTATTCAGGTCTTTTTTAGGACAGCAACAGGCAGATCGAGGGCGAGGGGGAGGTCAGGCACAGAAAGGCCGTGGGCGAGCGAGGCAAAATCCAACATGGCAAACTTTCTCCCCACGTGTCACCAGGAGCAGAGGATACAAACAACCCCAGTTTTAACAACACATGACAACAACATTGTGGTCAACTTATCGGACTACGCCCTTACACCCATAGAGCATGAAGTATTAAACAAAGGACTAGGGTTTGTCCCCACTCCGTCACATGACAGTTTCAAGTGCCGGAGCGAAATTTGGGAAGTTTTGAGAAAAATCAAACTAAAGAAATTCTTTGCTGACAAACCACATGACCCTCCCTCATTGTTCACCACAAATTTACACCGTCCCTCTACCTTCTGCCCAGTAATGAGTGCCGTGGGGCCAGAAGTAGCCGTCTTCGAGGAAAAGGTTCTGTCCGATATTGAACAACTGGAACAGACCGAGAACAAACGGAAATACTCTAACATGAGTAAAATAGACTGGATGGCAGTAAAATCTTTGGAGAATAACACCTCGATCACCATTAAGCCAGCCGATAAAGGCGGGGCTGTTGTGGTACTAAACACTACGGACTATGAGACAGAAGTTCACCGCTTGTTGGGAACACGCAAGAACTACCAACCACTGATGCAGGACCCCACAGCGGAACTCCTCACGATAATTACAGCATTAGCAACAGAGGCCAAAGAAAAAAAGTGGATCACGGCAAAGGAAATGGATTTCCTAATCAATTCCAAACCAAGGACTCCAGCATTTTATATTGTGCCGAAAATCCACAAGGCCCAGTCCCCACCACCGGGTCGCCCTATAGTGTCCGGTATCCAGTCTGTACTGGAACCATTGTCCCAATTTGCGGACTTCTTCTTGAGGGAGTGTGTCATCACCCAAGCCTCATACGTACAGGACACGACGGACGTGTTGAACATACTGACGGGCATGGAATATGACCCAGACCAACAATATTTGGTAACAATCGACATAGAATCATTATATACAAGCATACCCCAGGAAGCCACGCTGGTGGCAGAGTCGCGGGCACTGGAGGGCAGAGAATGGTTTTATGACACACCGCCATCATTTGTTCTACAATGCATTGAGATAGCACTGACTCAAAATTTTTTCCAATACAAAGACCAACTGTATTTACAAACATCTGGGACATCGATGGGGGCCACATTCGCCCCGAGTCTAGCATGCATTTATGTAGGACAATTTGAGACCCACTACGTTTACCATCAGTCGAACCCGTACCAGGCTAACATCTGTCTTTGGAAACGATTTATTGATGATGTCCTGTGTGTGTGGGCTGGGCCCGAGGCCAAATTGCAGGAGTTCCTTGCATGGTTGAATAATCTGGACCCGTGCCTGAAATTTACATGGCATTATAACAGGAAGACAGCTGTATATCTTGACCTCGATATAATGGCTCAGAACAATCTACTTACCACACAAGTACATAAGAAACCAACTGACAAGAACTCACTGCTCCATTATAACTCACTTCAACCTCGCGCACTCCGCGATAACTTGCCGGTTGGGCAGTTCCTCCGGTATAGACGGAATTGCTCTACTACACAGAAGTATGTGGAAGAAGCATGTGAATTGAGGGCGAAGCTGGAGAAACGCGCTTATCCTAAAAGAATAGTGAAATCTGCCTGGAAGCGGGCACTGAACACTCCCAGAGAAGCCCCACTTGAGAGAGCACCCAAGGAAAAAGGAGACTGCTTACCAGTGGTCACTACCTTTGACCCGCTGTCCTCGAAGATCCGTGGGATCCTGAGAAAACATTGGCATCTTCTGAGTACGAGCAGCTTCAAGATGCCCCCGCCCAGATTTGCCTTTAGAAGGTCCCAAAATTTGAAGGATAGACTGGTGCATTCGCGACCTAGACAGGAGGGTGCAGCACCAGAGACACTCACTGGACATCACCCGTGCGGGTGCTGCTCGGTTTGTGGCCTCACTGGCAAGACCAAGAGTGTCCAATTGATGAGCGGGAAAATATGGAACCTGAACAGCCTGACAAATTGTAACACAGCCAACGTTATATACCGGCTCACATGCCCATGCGGACTACATTACATTGGGCTAACAACCAGAAAGGCCAAAATCCGCATCCAGGAACATCTCAGCACGCTGAGGGCAGGACGACTAACAACAAAGTTAGTACAGCACTACAAATCTATGCATCAACAACCAAAAGAGATACGCTGGGTGATCCTAGAAAAAATCATGGGGGACCCCAGAACAATGGAAATGAGGCTGATGTCCAAAGAAGCTCGCTGGATTTACCAGGAGAGGGCAGATAAGATTGGTCTTAATGACCTTATTGAGTGGAACAAAATCTCTGTAAGATGAGCGAGCAATGAGAGAATGTCATCTGAGCTACCCCGTCCATAAAATGATGAATACAGCTATGGAATTCAACACACTATAAGTGAGCAAAAAGATCAGATAATACATCACAGAACACCACCCCACAATCATTTACCCTCGTTGATGGCCAAAGATACATTAGTTGCACATATAAATATGCAGAAACATCGTGCAACAATGTCCACAGCAAGTTTCTGATTGGGGGCTTAAAAAGGTAAACAATGGAGGCACACCCCCCTCTAAAAAGATAATTAAAAAGAAATTAAAAAGAAATTCAGAAACGAGTTAATACAAAACTTTATTAACAATAGACAGCGACGCCATGGAGGAAACAGAGAGATCCCCACTCCAAGATGGCCGCCGCACTTTTTGCGGGTCATGTGACGCGTGACATCACACGCTTACTCCTTGGAAATCGGCGAGAACACAGACGGTTACAGTGGGAACGGGAGCCCATAGTGAAGACAACGCCGTGGTAACAGGCGGTAAGGAGAGGGCACCAACGGGTGGGCATCACACGTCGAGTGGCCCCATCTAGGGACGTGGTAGTCGGGCGGAGTACAGGCGGCCCCAACCCGGAATCCAGCATTGGGGCAGAGCCGAGACGTGCGATAAAAATTTCACATATGCGCAAAACGGCAGGACCCTGAGAGCATGCAATGGGGACAAGTCAGAGTTGGTGTGATGCCTGTAGCCTGAACGGAGAGGCAGATATTCCACTGATACTAGGGCCAAAAAGAGTAGTAAAACCCTGGAACTTGTCTGGGAACACAGCAGAAACTGGGCCCCAATCAAACATCAAAACGGGGAGAATGGGGACAGTTAGGTAGGGACTGATAGTTACTGATTGTGCCCATAATTGCAGGCCGACGTGAAGCGACTACTAAAAGTAACTAAAAGATGGACCACAACAGTGGAAGAGGGTACGAAGAACCCCAGGTATGCCGGTAGGCACCGCAATGAAGGTAATGCCCCTAATATGTCCCTGAAACAGTTGGATACAGAATACACCTCGGAGGAGGTGGGCTTGATACTAATGTGTGTCACTTGATGTTTTTATGTCTTTGTCTGTGTGTCTGTACCCCTGTGTCTACAGATGTAAAGGTTGGCAGTGTCCAGCTGAGTGTAGCGAAGGAAATACCCCCTGCCCTGAAGAAATTGCCGACCATTTCTGATAGGCAGTGAAACATGTTGGCTTCATATAACACAAAACGAAGCACAACGGCAAGGTTTTGGTTTTAATGGGAGTAGATACCCAACATGGAATGAAGTTGTTCAGTTAGCCAGGGTTATCTAACTCCATTTTTTAACACATGGGATCTCACTGAGTAGCGGTGTTGATACCGAGGGGGTAGATGCACAAGAGTGCTATAGGGATACACACCTTTAAGTTGATTAGGATTTACTTTCAATATTTTTCCTCTCTTTTTATATTTTTTTGATTTCTGGTGGGAAGGAGCCAATGATGAGAAAAGGAACATACTGACGAGAACCTGTCAGCAGTTCCCTGGTGGTTGCTCCCGTGAGGTTCCTACCCACCATCCACACATTTTTTCTCTGATTACTTTCTGATGTGGTCTGATGTATTTCTCTCTGTCTCCTTGCATGGTGTTACATGAGGTTTGACTGAGAGTAGACACTATAGATATAGACACAGGTGGAGTGACACACATAGAACTAGCGAGGATATTTTAATGATAGGCACACCTTGTTGTAACTTTTTCAGTGGGTGGAAGGTTAAGTGTAACCACACCGACGAGTCGACAAAGGATGTTGTAGAAAATATTGCCTATGGAGTCAAGGACCAGGTTGTTGTGATTATAATTCAATATTTACCACCAACTTGTAGTTGGTGGTAAATAACGAATCCTTTAATCAAAAATGCACTCACTTGAGTGCTCCCTACATAGGATTTAAGGATTCTGTAATTTACCAATTCGGTATTTTAAGGATTTGGTAATATACTGATTCCTTAAATTACCGAATCGGTAAATTACCGAATCCTTAAATCCAGCCACCTACATTAGAAAAAGCTAAATACCGGTTGGTAACAGGAAATTTACAGATTTTCGGTTGTTACCGACCACTATTAAGCTACCTACATATGGCCCTGAGTGTTTACAACAAATGCTTTACACTGTTCTCTGGTACTGCCTTACTGCACGACCAAGCTACCACTTTAGAGAGTAAGGTCAGACCTGACTTTAACCTTTGTTATACCTCTGGGGATTGTGGGCTCTATGCACACTGTATTTACTTTGGTCCAGTATATATAAAGCCACTTTCTCACATTCCGGAGCTGGAGTCTTGTGTTTGAACAAATCCACTGTTCACAGGAGACAGAGTCTTTGGATTTGAAGGCAGGCAGGCCCTCCGGATTTCTTGAGGTTGCTGGCTGCAGGCACACCAGGATTTGCATGGAGCAGGTTCAAGGTAGGGACAGGCCAGTAGGGCTGGGGCCAAGTCAGCGTGCATCCTCTTGTTAGCTTCGGCACGGCAGTTCGGTCCTTCTTTTTCTCCTCTTGTTGCAGGTTCTCATCTGAGGAAGCAAGGTTCAGGGGTGCCCCTAGATACTAGATTTAGGGACGTTACGTGTTACCTGGAAGGTTGGGACCAATGGGTCCCTTCCTTGGGGTGGGTACACCCCCTATTATGACACCCTCCAGTGGAAGTGGGGCAGATGCCTCACTCTAGTTGGCTGGGTCCCCCCATCTGCAAGATGGCACGGACTGAGAGTTGCGCCTCACAACAGAACATGTCTGGTGGTAGCAGCTGTGGAGCTCAGACACTAGTGTTGGTCATTTTGCAGGGGGCATCTCTAAGATGCCCTCTGTGTGCATTTCTCATTAAATCCCACACTAGCATCAGTGTGGGTTTAATGTGCTGAGAAGTTTGATACCTGTACTCTTACACTGACACGCTGCCTTTGCAGGCTGCATGTTTTGGTGCAGAACAAAGTGAAGAGTCGACATGGCATCCCTGTGTGCCATGCCTACCACCCACTGCCCTGGCATAGATCAGTCATCCCTCTAACAGGGTGCCCTATGCCAATGGTGAGGGTACAGGTGCATGAGCCCTTTACCCCATACAGTGTTTACCCCATACAGTGTCTAAGTCGATTCTTAGACGTTGTAAGTGCAATGCTGCCATTAAGAGTATATGATGCTGGGAGCTTGTCATTACGAACACCACAGCACCATAATGGCTACACTGAAAACTGATACGTTTGGTATCAAACTTCTCACCACATTAAATCCACACCGATGCCAGTGTGGGATTTAAGGAAAAATGCACAATAAGGGGCATCTCGGGGATGCCCCCTGAAAACTAACCCACCACTAGTGTCCAGGCTGAGTGGCTGTTTTCAGCTGCCACCACCAGACATGTTTCTGGACCCCTGGGCCGAGAGCCTGCTGCTCTCTTGGGCCTGAAACAATGCGTATCCTGGGACGAGGTGTCAAGCCTCCTCACCCAGGATGGGTAGGGTTCACGAAGGGGAAGCTTCAAAGGCTTTGTTAGCCTCACCAGACCATTTGCTGCTTTCAGCAACTAGTCCCCACTGGTTCTTCCCCCCATTTGGGCGGGAGAACCGGCAGAAAACAAGTGAGGGAGAGGGGCCCACCTCTGCTAACTCCACCACTCAGGTGCTGGAGGCGAGGTGAAGCCCAACTCTTAGTTCCCATTATCTTGAGGACGCAACCAATCAGGGACAGGCTCCTGCCCCTCTCCCACTGGAGGGTGCCACAATAGGGGGTGTACCCACCCCAAGGAAGGGACCCATTGGTCCCTGCCCTTTACCTACCTGTAACGTCCCTAAATCTAGTGTTTATGGGGCACCCTGAACCTTGCTTCCTCAGATCCAGAAACAACAAGAAGAAAAGAAGAAGAAGGACCGAACAGCCGAGCAGCCAGCTAACAAGAGGACAACGCTCTCTGACTTGGCCCCAGACCTACAGGCCTGTCTCCCCTCGAACCTGCTCCTGCGAAATCTTGGTGTGTCCTGCAGCCAGCAACCTCAAAAACCCTGGAGGGCCTGCCTGCCTTCACTTCCAAAGACTGCTTCTCCTGTGAACACTGCATTTGTTCAACTGCAACCTCTAGCAGCAGCCGGAGACCGCAAATCCAGCCCACTCTGCACCTGCCGAACTTGGTCCGAGCTCGAGTGGAAAAGCATCACAAGGTGGTCAACAGGTGATCCGGACTCGAGATCCGGCGACCCCTGACCTGCCTCAAGCCTCCAGCTGATGCCTGCAGCCTAAACCCAGAAAGCCCCCCTAACCGCTACCCGGAGCGGGTAAGAAGATCCAACCCAAAAGTCACCCCTTCACCTACACCCCACGGCCTTGTGTGCCCAAACTGACGGTGCCTAGCCAACCCCTAACTTCCCAACGTACCTCTCGAAGTGGTGGTCACACCCAGAAGTCCTTCGCCTCCCTGCCTGCAGTGTTTTTGAAAATCTGAGGTTCTCCATAGAAAAAAACAACAGGGCACCTGACCTCGAAACAGCTCCCTGCACCCGGCCGCCCCAGTACCGCTGAGGGTGCACCTTTTGTGCTACTTTGTTTCCCCATTTGCCCTGACCTAAACCCTAGAAGCTTTGCTCCCACAACCCAGTGGCCTGCTTGCCAGCAGTCACCAACCAGGGGCCCCCTATCCCCCATTGGATAACATTGGACCTCAACACTCTGCACTCGCCTGCCCTAGTTCCGCTGAGGGTTCAACAAGAGTGCATCACTGACCCTGAGGGACCCCTGAGTCTAAACCCAGAACCTTAACTCCCACAGTCGATAACTTACTTGTGAACTGATAACCTGTTTTTCTACCATAGGATAACATTGACAATTTTCTTCCAAAAAGGTTCCAAGTGTGGAGTTTTGAAATCTAAAAATATTCTTTACAAATCGCACAAATAACCAAAACGTATTTACTTACCTGTTTGCAGGAAATGTCCCAGTGCTGAATCTAGGTATCCAGCACTGAGTTAGAAAAGTAATGTAAAAAGTAACTTACCTGTCATTTACTGAAAAAGCCTATTAATTTAATTGTAGTGTATTTGCTAAGTATTGCAACCTGCTGCACCCCCGTAAATCAAACAAAGTACAATTCCTATTGCCTTTTCAAACTGTTCTACATTCAGCAACTTACTAATGAAAAGTATTTAATGCTTACCTGTGCCAGGCTTGCTTGCTTCTAAAAATAAAACAACAGTATATATTTTTATACAAAAACAATTGGCCTAGAGTTCAGTTCTTGAATTCATTTGCTGACTGAGTGTGTACATCAAATGCTTAACACTGTCCTCTGATGCTGCCTTACTGCTCGACCACTCTACCACAAATAGAGAGTAAGGTTCTAGCTAACTTTAACCCCTGCCTACCTCTGGGGTCACCTGGACTCTGTACACACTATACCTCAATTTGGTGCAGTATATAAAGAGCCAGTTTCCTACAATAGTTTCCCATGCAAGGCTTCAAATGTGTCCCCTTCAAGAATATTTAGCAAGTCTGTTGAATCAGTCTCAGGGTCAATTGTCAGATCCAGTGTTGGTGGACGGCCACACCCATCACTCTCTGCAGTGGTGGAATCCACAAAACCTATCCAAAGGGCGTCCCTTCATCGACCCATTTCCACAGACAGTGCTAACAGCATACGTATTGCTCACTGGTTGGGGAGCTCATCTCAAACTCAGACAATTCAAGGTTTGTGGAGTCAAAAGCAAAAACAACTTCCCACAAATCATCTGGAGCTGCTAGCAGTATTTCTAGCACTTAAAGACTTCCAGACTCACATTGCAGGCAAGGCTGTCCTGATACGCTCCGACAACAAGACCGGCATGTATTACATACAGACACAGGGGGGACACTCTCTCCAGCTGTCGACCCGTGGACAAGCCATTTGGAGGTGGGCCTTTCATCCCAAGATTTTTTTATTTATTTCAAAAACGTTAATTGGTAAGTTTAGAATCAATCGTTTTTATTGAGCAGCATATTATTCTGTAACACAGCTAGGCTGCCTACATCCATCGGCCGGCAGAACACAACCTAGCAATGTTCGAACACAGCCTTTGGGCCTACACCCCGGAGGGCGACCCGGCAAGGACAAACGAAGAGCCCGGAAGAGCCGCCAGGAGTTTCAATATTACTGCAATTTATAGAGAAAAAGCCAACAGTGGAACAAAAACACAAACCCTCCCGCCCCCCCCCCCCCCTTCCTGACTCCGCCCCCGCCCCCACCTCCCTCCCACAAGTTTAGACCTCATACAGATAAAAATATCTATTATGGACAAGAAGAGCATGAGAACACCTGACTGTGATACAATACAACAGTTGTCTGTGGAAGCCTAAGAATATGTTCCAGGTAGCAGGCTTTAGTCAATGTGGTCCAACCGAGTTTCCATCTTACAATGCTCAAAACGGTCCAACATAGTAGCATATAACAGAAGAGATGCAGTTGAGCATCCAGTAAAAAGGAGGGATGGGGGGGAAGAGGAGGGGGACCTCTCTGGCTGAGTCAAGATAGCTTAAGGACCATTCATCGGAATGCAGGTGGCGGGGCGGCCCTCCCCATTGGATGTCCTCCAGATCATATTTCGTCTACCCCTCACCCGCAGGGCTTTGGGCTTGTGTGCTGCGCTGATGCCAGTGTGGGATTTAATGCCAAATGCACTACAGAGGGCATCTTAGAGATGCCCCCTGAAACCTAACCAACTCCCAGTGTCCTGACTGTGTGGCTACCGAGGCTGCCACCACCAGACATGTTTCTGGACCCCTGGGTCAAGAGCTTGCCGCTCTTGGGGGCCTGAAACAATCCACATCCTGGGACGAGGTGCCAAGCCTCCTCCCCCAGGATGGGCAGGGGAAGCTTCAACGGCATGCCACCTTTTTTGAGCTTCCCCAGGCCAATTGCTGTACTCAGCAACTGGCCCCCACCACCTCTGACCCCCACTCTGGCGGGAAGACATGCAGGAAACCCTAAGTGAGGAAAAGGGGTGTGCCAGCCTGTGCCAACTCCACCCCTCAGGTGAGAGAGGCGAGGTGAACCACAACTCCGGGCTCCCGCCATCTTGAGGATGGGGAGCCCTGTCCAATCAGAGCTAGGACCCTGCTCCCCTCTCACAGGAGAGGAGCAGGATAGGGGCATAGTCACCCCAGGACAGGGACCCATTGGTCCCTGCCCTTGCCCTACCTGTAACACCCCTAAATTTAGTATTTAGGGGCACCCGGTACCTTCCATCCTCAGATCCCGATTCGAAACAAGAAGAAGAACAAAAAACAAGAAGACCTGCCGTGCAGCTGCTAACAAGGGGACAACACCAACTGACTTGGTCTCAAAAACCATGATCTCTGAACCTGCTCCTGCTAAACCCCGGCGTCTCCTGCGGACATCAACCTTGAAAACCCCAGAGGACCTGCCTGCCTTGACTGGGACTCCCATGAGCAGTGGTTCTTCTCAAACAGCAATACCCCTGGTGCCAGCCAGGAACCGTGAATCCAGCCCACTCTGCACCCGCCGAGCCCGGCCTTTGCCTGAGTGGACAAAGACCACGAGGACATCCCTCCGGCAACTGTGACCTGGAATCCAGTGCCCAAAGACCCTCCTCGGCGATCCCGACGACGACTGCAGCCTCACAACCAGGGACCCCTCCAACCGCGACCAGCTAAGGGTAAGATTTCCCGACACCAAAAGACACCCCTGCACCCCGCGCCCCACGGCCTCCTGTGCCCAACTCCTGGGTGTCTACCTATCCTTCAAGATCCCAACTTACCTCTCGAAGTGGTGGTCGCACCTGAAGAATCTCCGTCCACGAGCCTGCAGCTTTGTTCAATTTCCAAGTCTCCCATTGAATAACATTGAGCGCCCAACAACTCAAAAGCACCCTGAACCCAGCTGCCCGAGTGCCGCTGGAAGTGCAGCAACTACCCTGCTCTACTTCCCCACTTGCCCTGTGTAAGTGACCAGGAGCTCAGCTCCCACAGCCGCGTGGCCTGCCTGCTAGCAGTCACCAACCGAAGGCCCCCTATCCTCCATAGGATAGCATTGGGTCAACTCTCTCTGCCCCTGGCTGCCCCTGTGCCGCTAAGGGTGTAACAACTCTACCTACCTGACCCTGGGAGACCCCTGAGTCTATGCCCAGAACCTTAACTCTCCCAGTCGAGTACTTACTCAAAAGCTGATAACTCACTTTTCTTCCATAGGGTAACATTGACTGGTTTCACTCAGAATTTCTTCTAAGTGTGGAGTTTTTAAACTTTCAAATATTCATCTGAAATCAGCTGATCAATTAATTCCGATTTACTCACCTGTCTTCAGGAGATAACTCAGTGCTGTATCTTTCAGCCCAGCACTGAACCTGAAAAGTAATTATAACCGTGATTTACTGTTAACTCAATTTTCCTCCATAGGAAACTATTGTCTGGTTTTCACCGGGAAATCTCTTAAGTGTCCAAATTCCAAACTTCCAAATCTTTCTAAAAAATCGCCTAAATGACATAATCGAATTCTTTCAATTGTTTACAGGAGATGCACCAGTGCAGTAAGAAAAAGTAACAATACCACTACTTACCTCCTAAGTGAATTTCCTCCAGTAGGATAACATTGGTGATTCTATGTGACAAAAGATTATTTGTCAACTTTTAATATACAATAATATTCCTTAAAATTCACAACTTTAACCAAAACGCTTTTACTCAATTGTTTACAGGAGATGTACCAGGACTGAATCTAGGATCCAGTCCTGTGGTTAGAAAAGTAATCCTTAAAGTAATCTATTGCACTTAACTAGAAATTCCCATTGAACTCAATGTCACATTGTGTTTGAAATTGTGTTGCCTATTGCAACAACTGTGACTATCGTACTCAAAAGTCTATTGCCTATTTGAAAAGTATTTAACTAAAGTAACTCATTTTGAGAAAGCATATTTTGATATCTTGTTGGTTCTAAAATAAAACAACTATATTTTTATATGCAAAACAATTGGGTTAGAGTTCAGTGTGTGAGACCATTTGCTGACTGAGTGTGTACAACAAATGCTTTACACTGTCCTCTGATACTGCCTTACTGCTCGACCAAGCTACCACTTTAGAGAGTAAGGTTATATCTAACTTTAGCCTCTGCCAAACCTCTGGGGACTGTGGACTCTGTGCACACTGTACCTTACTTTGATGCAGTATATACAGAGCCACACTTTCTGGTGGATATCTGATCTGTCTGTAGAGTTCTCACTCCTTCCCCTCATTCTGTGGAGTGGCTGGTCTCTTTAACATATAAAAAGGTCAAAATGACGACCATTTGCTCAACACTGCGTCTGAGGTCAAAGGAGGAGAAAATTATTGACACCTATATTGGATTGCAAGGGTAGTACTTATATGCTGCTTAGTCACTTCCAGAGTGGTATGGAGACACAGGGAAGCTGCTTAATGCCACCTCCAAACCCCCTAGTACGCAAAAACACAGCTACAACAAAAATCTCCAGATCAAGTGTAGCGCCTGGGGATATTCTTAAGGTGAGGTATTTGCGGTTAGATACAATATCCCCCGGAAGGTAAATAATTTCTTCTTCAGATGCATAAAGTTAGGCGGAGTCTTATGCACTTACCCATGTTTTCTGTTTGTGATGTTATCAACCTTTCATGTTAAACAAGCAGTTGAGTTTCCAAAAAACCCTAATGCTTAAAGCAGAACAAGTTGCAGAACTCCGCTCCAGATGAGTAGCGTGCATAGCATGTGATTTACAACATTACAAGATTGGAAACAGTTTTTACAGATCAGTAGCATTTTCTTTACCAGTCAGGAGATTGTAATTATTCAATGTACTGCTACAGTTTGTAAGAAAACAACTTAGGCTTTGTTAATTAGTCTTTGCTCTAATGTCTGCTAATGTTCACCTTTTTTTCTTGCAGGGAAGTGACTAAGCCACTTGTTTCAATTGATAAAGCCAGCATTTTGCTTGTTGAAATCTTGGGTTTACTATGTAAAGGAATGGTGAGTGCTTCATGACTTGCTCAGTGTGAAACCCAGTGTGTGTAATATTAAGAACAAGACAGAAAAATGTCCACTTGCCTGACTGGTGAAGGACGAGTCAGGGGTGAATATTCTAAATAATTAAAAAGTTTCAATCTGCAACATTAGAGATCTTTGTGCATGACTAAGTTAAGTATTGTTTCAGTTGGGTACTTGCAAATGTGGAATTGTAGGAGAGGCTGTTTTTAAGATTCCTAATGCTGCAATTTTAAGAGAACCTCTTCTTGTCAGAGTTGAGCTTTAAGAAACAATCTCCTAGCAGTGGCAATAGCTTCCTCAATACAGATTCTACTTTCTCGAAAATGTCTTGAGTTAATAGGTTATCAGTTGATCACAAATGTCTTTTCCCCAGAGTCACAAGAAGGCTGGAGAGCTATGGAGGGAAGGTGGACTTAGCTGGAAAGAGTTCCTGCCAGAAGAGGAGGATGTAAATAAATTCATCACAGAGAAGGTAAAATCCCCTGCACGGTTTAAGTGGATATTAATAATTTGCTGTGCGATCGAGCAGATACTCGAATGTCTTTTAAAGCCAACTTGTGACCAGCAGATAAAAGCAACCTTCAGACCATCACAGCAATGTCAGGATACCTTGGCACCCTTTCAAAACTGTCTTTTATTTTGAGTAAACATACATTTATCACCAAGAGCACTGCACGGTGGACTTTTACTCTGAGAAGCCTACACAAGTCTGGGAGTTAAATGTTGACCCTTTCTAGTGTGCCTGCTTTCAGATCAATCTTCTCTCAGTCTTTACTATCCCTTCCCTCTTAAGCCTGACATTGTGTAGTGTGCAATTTCAGGCCTCGAAAAATCATAAATGCTACTAGACCCTGCAGGTCTAGTAACTTGAATAATCTGCTCGACCTAACTGTAACGTACTTGACCCATAAACCGGTCTCAAATAGTGTGACCCCAGCAAATATTTTGATTTGAGCTGCCTTTTTCTTCGTTATCGCATGAGAGCACCTTCAAATATGCAAGTTCAGCATTTTTGCTCTGCAAAAAAAGTTTGATTAAAAAATGTACTGCGCTAAGCCTTTGCTCCATGTATAATATGGATCTGGCCTACATATAGGGTACACATGACGCCTGACTTGCCTCTTTCCACTTGTTGCAAAAAAAGGCTCCGATCCCTCCTCTGCCCTCGGGCCAAGGTCGGCACCCACAAAATGTTTTGAGCTCGGCAACGAAGCACAAGGGAAAGCCCCCATGCTGGTGCCAAGCCGAAACATTCGGCGTCAAAACCGAAGCATGTCGTGGTAACGAATCCACCGTTATCAAAGAGTAAATCTTCAGACCCGAAGGGTTCGGAGCCGAAACTTTCGACGTCGAAAACGGTGACCAAGGACAACACATCGCCAAAAGAGCCAACAAAAGACTTGGTCTAAAGAGCCTCGGTCCGACGTTCCACCTTCAGATCCGAAACAAAAAGAACTGGTAATAAATCCAGACACTGGACATATCCATGTCAAATAGCCTGAAAAAAAGGAAGATGAACCTATAGAAGGATTACAACATTCTTCTAAAGAAGAAAAATGTGGGTACTAACCCTTCTCCACCTTCTCCACCTTGCATTCCACCTCCCTCACCCACTGATCCAAACTTACTCATCACACCCACAAATGCACCACCACCACTATCATTTGACCCACAAGATGAAGGGGATGGGGACGGTATGGGGTTGGGTATAGGCTACAGGATACTGACCCATTGGACCATTATGACACTGACCCAAACACAGATAATGACCCTGATTTATATCCATCAAGACCCTCACCACCCGATGACAATATAGGATATATTGAACTACTAAAAGGGCTGCTCATTATCACGGGGTGGAGCTGCATAAGGATGCTTTAGAAGAGGATTTCTTATTCGAATCCCTAAGTTACTCTCAGAAAGCCACTCAGGCACTGACAATGCTTAAAGGGATGCTTAAGCATACAGGTGATACCTTTAAAGATCCTGTGAGGGCAAGAATCATCACACCCAGGGTGGACAAAAAATATAAACCTGCACCATCTGAACCCGTCTATATAAAGGGTCTGCTGCCTTTAGACTCTCTTGTGGTTTCCAACGCTCGTAAGAGAGCTATCTCACAGACCACAGGTGAAGCCCCTCCTCCTGATAAGGAGTCGAAATTAATTGATGCCTCAGGCAAAAGGGTAGTGTCACAAGCATCAATTATTGGCTCATTGCTAAGGCACAAGCTTTGTTAGCTCCATTTAATAGGGCTCATTATGATGAGTTTGAAAAGCTCATGCAATTTCTCCCTGATGAGCATAAATCAAAGGCTATTTACCTTATTCAGTAGGTCAAACTAATCACAACTCTATCAGATGCGCCTTAGATGCAACAGACACCAGCGTACTGCTACGCAGGCATGCTTGGTTGAGAATTGCAGGATTCAAACCTGAAGTGCAAGCCTCTATTGACAACCAACCATTTGACAAGGACACCTCTGTGGTCCAGCAGTTGACACTGCTGGAAAAAATGAAAAAGGTGACTGAAGTCGCTAAGTCCATGGAGGCTTTGCAGTTAGCTCCAAATTGGGGATCCTTTCGTCGCTCCTTTTACAGGGGTGGCTCGAAGAATATATCGACAGAGAATCCCTCCTCCTCTTACAAGAGCAACAAACAATCGCCCTCATCAAGAGGCTATTTTAGAGGTGGGTTTAGAGGAAACAACGGAAAGGGAAGAGGCAGGGCAACTCAACATGCACTTCCCCCGTAAATAGCAAGCAGTGACTTCCTTTCGCTACCCCCGATCATTCCACTCGTGTTGGGGGGCGTCTCTCCCAATTTCTGCCTTTCTGGAATACAATAACCTCAGACAAATGGGTTTTACAAATTATCCTATATGGTTACTGCCTGGAACTTACAGACACTCCCCCAAACATTATTCCAAGATCACACGCAATGTCACAAGAACATCTCACCCTTCTCAGCAAGAAGTTCTCTCTCTGTTACAGAAAGGAACTATAGAACCAGTCCCATTACAATATCAAGGGGCCGGTGTATACTCCCTGTACTTCCTAATTCCCAAGAAGGACGGCTCTCTGAGGCCTTTACTAGACCTCAGGGAACTAAATCTGTACATTCAGTCGGACCACTTTCATATGGTGACACTACAACAAGTGTTCCCACTCCTTCAGCAAGGCGACTTTCTCTCCACTCCGGACTTAAAGGACGCCTATTTTCATATCCCAATACACTCTGCTCACCGCAAATACCTCAGGTTTGCGGTAGCTGGCCAGCATTATCAATTCAAGGTGCTTCCATTCGGAGTAACCACTGCGCCCAGCGTTTTCACCAAATGCCTGGCAGTAGTCGCAGCTCAGCTACAACAAATTCATGTCTTCCAAAGTTTAGACAACCGGCTCATAAAAGCCAGCTCACAACAAATCTGTCTATGCCACACTCACAGAACAGTGCAGTTGCTCCACAATCTTGGATTCACAGTAAATCTGTCCTAATCCCATCCAATCATCCACCACTCAAACATATTTGGGAGCTACTATAAACACTCAAAAGGCTCTGGCCTACCCCAAACCGGCCATAGTCCGCAATATGCAGGTTCTACTCTCTCAGTTTCAGCCTCAACACTCATTACTAGCTCGAGTGTTCATGCAGTTACTAGGAATGATGGCGTCTTGCATCCTGATAGTCCCTTACGCAAGACTTTAAATGTGTCCCCTGCAGGAATGCTTAGCACGTCAGTGGAACCCGGCTCAGGGTCTGTTATCAGATCTAATGTTGGTGGACGGCCGCACCCATCGCTCTCTGCAGTGGTGGACTACACAAACCCTTTTAAAAGTGCGGCCCTTCATCGACCTGGTTCCACAGATAGTGCTAACAGCAGACGCATCGCTCAGTGGTTGGGGAGCTCATCTCCAGACACACACAATTCAGTGCATGTGGAGCTTGAAGCAGAAGCAGCTTCACATAAATCATCATGAGCTGCTAGCGATTTTTCTAGCGCTCAAAGCGTTTCAAGTCCATCTAGTAGGCAAAACTGTCCTGATTCGTACAGACAACATGACAGTAATGTACTACTGCAAAAACAGGGCGGCACACACTCTGTCCAGCTGTCACAGCTAGCACAGACCATCTGGAAATGGGCCAGACGTCACAAAATATATCTCCTTGCACAACACCTTCCAGGAGTAAACAATTAGATTGCAGATACACTCCGTCGTCAAACACAACAGATCCATGAATGGGATCCACACCCTCAAGTTCTCCTCCCATTCTTTCAAATGTGGTGCTTTCCCGACATAGATCTGTTCGCCACAAACCTAAATGCAAAATGCCCAAGCTTCGCATCAGGTATCCACATCCATTGTCCAGAGGCAATGCACTATGGATGGATTGGTCAGGGATATTTGCCTACGTTTTTCTGCCTCTCCCACTCATTCCATTAGAGGTTCGGAAACTCACACATGCGCCCCTGATACTAAGCCTAGTTGCTCCCACATGGGCAGGCCAACCCTGGTTCACAACCCTGTTGGAGCTCTCAGTAGTTCCTCACCAAAAACTACATCTCACACACAATCTCCACACCCAGAGCCTTGGAGAGATAAGACATCCAAACCCCAGTCAGCTCAACCTTGCAATCTGGCACCTGAAATCTTAGAGTTTTGGCTACCTTAATCTCCCGCCAGAATGCAACAATATTATCAAAGAGGCTAGACGTGCTACCACAAGAGCCTGCTATGCAGCAAAGTGGAAGCGGTTTGTGATATCCTGTAATAACAATTAAAATCAGTCCGCTTGATGCTTCAGTTCACAACATTGTTATTTGTTACATCTGCAGCGTTCAAATTTAGCGTACATATCCATACGCTTATCTCTTGCTGCAATAGCTGCATACCTCCAGAATAGACAACATCCGTCTCTCTTCAGAGTGCCTGGCATTAAAGCATTTATGGAGTGACTTAAAAGAATCATTCCCCCAAGACATCCACCTGCTCCAGTGTGGAATCTCAACATTGTCCTCACCAGACTGAAGGGTCCACCATTTGCGCCATTGCACAGATGTGAGCTACAATTTCTCACTTGAAACATAGCTTTCCACATAGCTATCACATCACTAAGGAGAGTAAGTAATCTTCAGGCACTAACCATGGAAGAACCCTTTTTACAGATGCACTAAAATAAAGTTGTTCTTCGGACCAACCCTAATTTCCTAAAGGCAGAAATTACCTATGAAAGGTCATTTCAGTCTTTCATATCAACCAATCAGTTGAGTTGCCTGTGTTCTTTCCTCAACCAGATTCTCTGGCAGAACATGCTTTACACATCTTAGATGTTAAAAATAGCATTACTCTACTACATAGAAAGGACAAAACCTTTCTGTAAGACAAACCAACTATTTGTGGCTTTTGCTCCACCACATAAAGGCAATCCCATATCAAAATCAAGTATTGCTCAGTGGATCGTCAAATGCATTCAAACATGCTAAGCAAAAGCAAAACGAACATTGACAATTCCCCCTAGAGCACACTCCACACACAAACTAGGAGCTTCTGTGGCATTCTTAGGAAATATACCCATAGATGACATATGGAAAGCTGCAACATGGACTACACCTCACACATTCACAAGCCAAGCAGTTTTGATGACTGCACAAGCTACCGATTAGCCACCGCTTTGGGAGATAACTGCTATATAGTCTACGGAAAGCATGTGATCTACAGCTCACATGCCTCGAATGGAAAATACTACTTACCCAGTAAGCATCTGTTCTTGGCATGTAGAGCTGTATATTCACATGCGTCCACCTGCATCCCCGGATACCTATACCTGTTGCAGTTCACTCTTACCATTATATACATATGCATAGACATCTCTATTCTACTCTTGCTAACTCCATTCTCACCCTCTGTGGGAAAACAATCTAACAATGGAGTCGATGCCCATGCGCACTATCAACGAAAGGATGGAGTCACCTCCCTTGTGACTGGAAAATACTTATTAGAAGAAAAACTAAGTGAAAACATCTGGACCCAACACTAGATGGTGGGCTGTGCAAAGCATGTGAATCTACAGCTCTACATGTTAAGAACATATGCATATTGGGTAAGGAGCATTTTCCTTTACTTGCCTGTGCCAAGTCCTGCTTGGTTCTAAAATACAACATAAGTATACCTTTTTTATATTTGCCAATTGCCAATTGGTCTGGATTCTGTCTCTGAGTGTGTGTCAGTCCTTGATTGAGTGAACACAATACATGCTTAACACACCCTCTGGATAAGCCTAACTGCTTGCCCACATTACCACAAAGAGAGCTGTTGGTACTTACCAAATTTAGCCTCTGCTATACCTCTGGGGGCTCCCTGGACTCTGTGCACACTATATCTCATTTTGGTATAGCATATACTGAGCCAACTTCCTACATTAAGTCATTGCAGATCTGAGGTCCGGGTCTGGGGGAGCCACATAAATACTGAATTTAGGAAGCGTTTTAGGGGAGTAGCAGGTGGGGCCAATAGGCACCTCACCTGGGGTGACTACACCCTCTATTGTGAAACCCTCCTGAGGGAGTTGGCATAGACCTAGCCCTGATTGGAGGGGTCCCCTCATCCTCAAGAAGGGGGGGACTGAAAAGTATACTTCACCTTGTTTCCCCCCACCTTAAGGGTGGGGTTGGCAGAAGTGGGCACACCTATCTTTTTGAATTTTCTCTTCCAACTGGGGGTGTAAACCAGGGGCTGCCATCAGAGGCTGGGGGTCGCATTAGAAAGGCATCAGGCCTCTTCCCCCTTCGAGCACTGGCCCATTCTGGTAGAGGAGGCATGACACCTCAGCCCAGGATTTGCATTGTTTCTGGTCCCAGAGAGCAAGGGCTTTCCACCCAGAGGTCCAGAAACATGTCTGGTGGTGGCTGACTGCCTACAGTCTGTCAGTGTTGGTAGGGATTCAGTGGGCACTTCCGAGGTGCCCTCTGGGTACATGGTACAATTAATCCCATCCTGGCATTATTTATTTGATTTTTTTAAAGGAGTAGTTTGATACCAAACACTCCTATATTCAGTAAAGCCATCATGGTGCTTTGGAACTCGAGTTGTCCAGTTCCTAGCCCATGTACTCTCTATGGCTTCCCTGGCGTTTACAATATTTGGAAATAGTGCCCAATATTGTAGGAGCATATCAGCTCATGCAGATACGTCCTCACCTGTAGTGCAGTGCACCCTGCCTTAGGGCTGTGAGGCCTGCTAGAGGAGTGACTTATGTATGCTGCTAGGTAGTGTTAGTTGGCAATGCACCCAGACAGGGTTTTCTTCCTCCCAAGGGCATGCAGGCTACAAGGACAGTGGCATGGTCCCAGTGAGGTGGATCCCAAGGGACCTTCTTCCGCTCTCAGGCCCTAGGTACCCAGGGAACTTGAAGGGGGCAGAAGTACCAATTGGGAGTTTGTTTTAGGGAAGGAGCACTGGCACAGGCATCTGGTTGGCAGGGACCCTGTGCACTACATTTATAACCACATCAAAACCAGGCAAAATGTGTATGTGTATGGGGGGTAACCATGCAAAGAGGCACTTTCTCCCTCTCCCCGTGCCAGTCTGTCTACCTCAACAATGGGGCAGCCTTCCTACCAGATGTTACACAGCTGCCCTTCAAAAGCTGCACGTACACAGCTGCCCTTCAAAAGCTGCTTCACCTTTAAAGCCTGCTTTTTTTGGCTAACACCCAAATGGTTGTTCTTCTTCGAGCCATCTCGTGAAGCAGGCTCCATGTGTGCCTGGGAAGGCACAGAAGTTTTAAAAGCAACAGAGTGGTAGCTTTGGTAAAGCTACACACTGCAATAAGTTACATTAATTTCTACTTGGGATACAAGTGGAGCTTAATGTAACTAGTTGTTTGATACCCTCTTCGGTTGCGCTGTTCAGGAGTTAGCACAGCTGAGGGGTTTGTGTGTAATCCTGTCCTCGCCAATGGGACGACCAAGACTTTCCCCAGTAAAAAACGGTGTCATTTGCTTTACTGTCTGTACATGTAAAGTGCATGCCCTGCCTGTGTCCTGTGTTGCACCCTGCCTTTAGGACTCAACAGGCCTGCCAGAGGGATTACTTGTGCACATGTCCATGAGAAGTGGTGGGTTTACTGTTACTTCCAATCGCAAAGATGTGGGCTAGCAGTGCCCTACCAGTCACCAGTCTGCAGTGGTCGACTGGAGGACTTGTTTTACCTGGGGGGGGGGGGGGGTTCATTTGGGGTGGCACACAGTGCTGCAACCCCTTGGGTACCCCAATAATGGTTAACAGGGTATCATTTACTAGGGACTTGCAGATAAGTTAGCCATTTCTAATTTGGTATAGCCAATTTGACATGCATGTTTAGGGCTGTGGCACTGAGGTCTGATTAGCAGACCTTAGTGCACTGAGTCGAAAAGCCAACAGCATCAGTTGAAAAACTTTGGGGTAACCATTCATAGTCATTTCCTTACAGCTCATATCTCCTTCCTTGTTTGTGAATGAAAAAACATTAAGAAAATGTAATAGCCGAGACTGAATGTCAAATAGCAGTATGTTAGAACATGTAACATTTTCCTTGTCGTAAAACTGATGCAATGAGTTTGCAGATTTATTGCAGATAACTGACTGCAATCTGGAGTGTTTATGTAATGTCCTTCCAGTATGATTAATCTATTTGCATTCATTCTTCCCCAACAGAAAGTGGAGTACACCTTAGGAGATGAGACTGAGACACCGAGTCGAAAAGAGCTGTCATCTGATGACCTTTACAATCAAATGGAAAAACTACTGAAAGAAAACCCCAACAACCAACCAATATTTGACTGGATCGAGGTAGGTTCCAACATTTGGGAGTGATGTTGTAGTTGGAGATACTCTTTAGGAATTGTACCAGAAGTAGGTATCTGTGATCTGATTTTCTAGCTTTGATCTTTCTTACATTTACACAATTGAATTATTTCCTGTTATGAAGGAGTTAGTCCCACGTAACCTTATAAAAGCCTGTAAGGCATTTACAGTGCCATTATTAGCAAGTTGAATCAATATAAAAGACCCAAAGTTCAACCAATGAGAGGGTGCCCATTCTTCTGTCCCCTTCCCTCACCAGATGCCATCTCCCCTCGGATTTCTACCGCATGTCCTCGGGAAAGGCTTACCCAGAGCTTCACTGTCTTCAGGCAGACACATCCACGTTTACCCCAGAATTCCTTTTCAAAACCTTTTCTTTGGGTGCTGTCATCCAGCATCACTTCAGAATTAGATGAAAAGGGTATTTTTTTTTTTTACATGGAATCCTTTTCAAAGTCTGAGGTTTGTGAAACAAAGATAATTGACTCACAGAGTGAATCTTTAACATTCACCCTTTTCATAAGTCTGTGACTGCAAAATATGCAGGAAATTGTCAGCAAAGAATCTTGATTATGGGGACAGGTTTTTGGTGTGGTTACAGAAATGATGAATTCCCTCTGTAGGTATGCATCAGGCCAGAGCACTCCTGAGAAGGGTGGGGGGAGAACACAAATGCCATGTGTACACTGTTAAATTATGAAAATCTTCAGCATCTTTAACCAGCTTTGTCATCTTGTATGCCACTTAAAGCCCCCAAAAGGTTCCACATCTCTGCACCTGAACTTGAGGTACTGAGACCATCTGGCATCACCATCTTCACCTCAGCTTAAAAAGATGAAGGCTTGGTCAATGCATTTATCCTTTAAAAAGACCTCACCCACCCACCGTCTATTAAGCGGAAACACCTGTCCATGACATCCCATCTGCAAAGTATCCAGCAAGAACAGTGCCCATCGAAGACTGAACTATCCATTACTGTTGAGTTTACAGTGCACCTTAAAGCTGCAATTCTCCTCCAGCATACATTCCGTAGCAAAGTCCTGCTGAATGTGAAGGTGCTTGAAACTGAACCAGAGGAAAAATCTGACCCAGATGACTCATTCGGTGTGACATACAGACCAGGACAATTAAAGGCGTAAAATGTTAGACCAAAGCGCAAGAGCATGGTTACGCCCCTTCCTGCGACCAAGAACCACAGCAGTACTACTGCATTAATCATCTTTTCACAGACGGATCTGCTGGCTTGGTGATCTAATGCGTTCACTGTAGGGTCCTGTGTTTGACCTCATGGTTACAGGTTAAAATCCTATCGGGTCTACTCAGCCTTTCATCCTCCTGACATGGATAGAATGAGTACCTTTGTGTTGGGTAACAGTAAACATCTGTTCTCTACTAGGGAATTTCCTTGTATAGGTATAAGCACTGAATAGTTCAGCCCGCCTGCGGGGACCCCGGAGCAGTTCGTCCATATCTATCTTAACTGGAGATTTTCACCGTTCTTCAAGAAGTCCTGTAAAGACACTTATGAAAAAGACATATAATGCAGCCTATATACCTAGGCTGCAATTGCCAGATTCTTCATAATTAAGTCAAAAAAGGCTAATAGATTATATATGAGTATAATTTGAGATACTTTGTAAACAGTACAAATCTCCTCCATAAGCCCCCTTTTATGATAGGTGTTGGAATTGGAGGTCTCTAGTTGGCACAGGTAGATACTTGTGACAAATAGGGACCCTCTCCTCTAGTCAGAGTAAGGGGGGTACACTCCTAGAATAACCCCTGCTCACCCCCTTGGTAGCTTGGTACGAGCAGACAGGCTTATCTCAGAGGCAGTGTGTAAAGCATTTGTGAACACATACAGTAATCAAGTGACACCACTACAAATAGACACCACACAGGTTGCACAGTTATAAAAATAGGTATATTTTATATAGAGTTACCACAAGACCATAAACGACAAAAATAATCCACAATACTATTAGAATTCAAGAGTTTTTGTTAAAAAGGCTTAAATCAAAGTTCTGTCGAGTCGGTAGCCCTGTCCGGCTATAGCGTTGTTGAAATAACACAGAGTCTAACAAACCCAGCGGACCGCGTCGGTCCGGGCCCACTCAAATGTCGACAGACTCAGTCACAGTACCTTTTACTTGATGCGGCCGGCATGGACGTGCGAGCCGGTTCCGGTGTTCGTTGCGGTGCAGAAAGGAAGCATTGCAGGTCCCGTTGTCCCTCGATGCGGTGTAGGCAACGGCCCGTGACGGAGTCGGTGGGTCCGAGGCGTGCGTTGCAGGGCAAGACGTTGTTCGCTGCGGTACTTGCAGCTTGCGGTGCGGCGACAGAGCCCGAGTTCGGGAGCTTGCGTCAATCAGTCCGGACAGCGGTGCGAGTCGGGCGGTGCGTCGCAAAGCGTGCGAGGCGGTGCCCAACTCCGGTGCGTTCACAGGACTCGAAGTCAGCAGAAGTGACCACAGCAGTAAGACCAGTACGAGTCGGTGAAGCGAGGTGTTGCACGTCGCGGTGTCCACCAGTCGTGGTGCAGGCAACGGCTCTGTGACGGCATCAGGACGGAGTCAGTGAGCTCAGAGCTTGCGTTGTTCGAGGCGTACGTTGTTTGATGCGGTGCCTACAGGACACTGGGCCTGTCGTGAGAGTCGTTCACAGCTCCCTGCCTCGGTAGCCACTGAAATAGCTTTTCCAGCAGCAATCTACAAAGGCTGGTGAAGTCTACTGGACCTGAGACTTCGGTCAGGGGGCAAGCTCTTGTCCAAACCCTTGGAGATCCTTCACAAGTTGAAAGTAAAGTACACAAAGTTCTTTCTCCTTCCTTTGGCAGTCAGGCAACCACTGCAGGCCAATCCCCCAAGCAGCACTTCAGCTTGGGAATAGTCTCTCCTCAGTTTCTTCAGGTTCCTCTCCTCAGCAAAGGTTTCTTCTTGTAGTCCAAAAGTGATCTAATTTCATGGGATCAGGGTCCCAATATTTATACCCCAAAATCATTTGTTCTCTGAGGGGAGAGGGGAGAGGGGCCTGTGCCCAGTCCAAACCAGTTCTGAAGCACTCTGTTTACCAGACTTCTCCTTTCCTTTCACAGTGCAGGGCAGGAACATCAGACGCCCCACAGGACATGGAGCCAGCATTGTGGAAGGCAAGTACAGCCCTGGAGGACTTTGTTGACTGTCTTCCTTCTCTTCTTTCAGTGTGCAGGGCAGAGACATCAGATGTACCCCAGGAGGTGGAGCCAGCATTGTGGAAGGTTCAGGTGCAACTCCTCCCTCCCATCTAGATGCAGATCTCTCTATTCACCACTGGGCTGACTCATCCTGTCTCTTGGAAGCCCCAGCCCTGTCACTCACAAATCCCAGACAAAGGAATAGACAACCTCGCAGAGGCAGGTTCGAAAGGTTAGGCAAGCAAATACCTACTTTCTAAAAGTGGTATTTGCAAACACAGAATGTTAAAACCCACTTTACTAAAAAATGTATTTTATCATTCTGAGTCCAGGCATTTTAAACTCGAATTTCTACCATGTTCTCTGAGTCAGTTAGGATTATAAAATGTAATAATTCTAACAGCCCATTCTGGCCTATGGAGAACAGGTAGGCTTGCAATAGTGAAAAACGAAAATGGCTGTAATTCACTATTAGGACATACCACACATATCAGGGCTTGTCCTGCCTTATACTTACAATGCACCCTGCCTGTGGGCCTACCATAGGGGTGTCTGGTATGAAGAAAAAGGAAGGTTCAGGGACTGGCAAGTGGGTGCACTTGCCCAGTCAGCATGACAGTACCAGACTGCACACAGGTTATGCAATGGCAGACCTTAGACACATTTTACAAGGCTGCTTCTGTGGGTGGGACAACCAGTGCTGCAAGCCCACTAGCAGCATTTGGATTTAGATGCCCTGGGCACACTCAGTGTACTGTACTAGGGTCTGACAAGTAAACCAAATAGTCAATCATGGAATCACTACTTAATACATTCATTTTAAAATAGTGAGAGCATATGCACTTTAGCACTGATGAGCAGTGGTAAAGTGCCCAGAGTCATTAAATAGACAACAACAGGTCAGAAAAAATATAGGAGGAAGGCAAAAAGTTCAGGGACGACCCTGCAAAAAGAGCCAAGTCCAACAATAGGGATGAAGGAGAGCAGGGCATAGTAGTAGTATGCTGTCATTATAGGACTAAAATAGAAGCTATGCCTTTAAGAAGCCAGATACTGCCAGTATTTCATCCTTCCCAGCTGGTGGCAGTGACTTCACTTCTTTTTTTTGGCTTCTGCGGACAGGACTCTGAAGCATTGAGCTCGACCGTTTTATAGTTTGTTTTCTCAAAATATTTGTGACTTCTACACGTCTTTTTGCTTTTTCTACTCTTTCAGGGATTTTTTTGACAGAGAACAGGCATTTGGTCAAACAAAATGCCTTCTTTAAGTGTCCTCGCTGTGG
This sequence comes from Lissotriton vulgaris, assembly GCF_964263255.1. Lineage (NCBI taxonomy): Eukaryota > Metazoa > Chordata > Amphibia > Caudata > Salamandridae > Lissotriton > Lissotriton vulgaris. The sequence continues at coordinate 108,170 of NW_028246508.1, forward strand.
CCGGAAAAAAGGCAAAAACACCCTCCCATGAGGTCTGCATCATCTGCCTTCCTTCCACTCATCTTTCTGATGCCTGTGACATCTGCATGAGTTTTTCCAGGCGCACTCTTAACGACCGAGAAAAGATTTGCATTGCGCCAGCAAGCACAATCTGCAAGTGGGACTTCAGAGGGAGGGGAAAGTCAGTCTTTTACCAGGGCTCTTCCGTTGGCCTCCAGCAGCTATGGTAGGTCTTAGAGGTGTTTTTCTGGAAGACAACTGCATCGGTTTCGGTCGAGGCATGGTTTGGCAGACACATGTTCACTGTCAAGGACTGGCTCAGCGTCGCCCCTCAGAGTCTACCCAACACAAGTCGAAGTCAAAGGATTATACCCCATTGAGCCCTCACCGGCATATGCCATCAAAGTGCAAGTTTGCGGTTGACGTCAAGCGCCAAACGGCGACACGAAAAGTCTGCGTCGAGGCCACACAGATGAGAATCATTTATTCATCGGAGTCTCACCATTCCAGAATTCCTCACCTTTTCTTGTTTTAGTAGCCTTCTACTCCTCCTCCACCTCCTAGACCAGCTCCAGCACATCCTGATCCGCCACTTCCTTCAGTGCCAACTCCAGCACCTATAATTCCAGCTCCTAGGCCTTGTACATGCTCACAACCTCGCCGCGACTCACGGCATGGTCATAATCCATCTGGGGAACTATTCAGTGCTTATGACTTAGGGAAATACCCCTACGAGAGAACCGGAGTTACAGGTAAACTATTTCTTATTCAGTGCAAATATAACCTTTTGGGTGAACGTACGCTTTACTTGTAGACATGTTATAAGTGAATAGATGGCTGAGAAATGGAAAGGACCCCTGCAACCTCTAGATGTGCCACAAATCTTGCTGACCATCCTAGTGCCTCAAACTACTATCTAATCAGTGCACACATCTCCAAGACCAGTTTAGGTTGATACATCAGATGATAATTATTACTCTGATGTAGAGGAAGGGGAACTTCCTGTAACCTCCAGACTTCAAGGATATGTAGTACTGTTACCAGAACCAGCAGAGCCTCCACCATGGATTTGCCAACAGATTACCTCACCAAATGTCATGTCTTAGTGGTAAAGAAGCCTTCTGTTTGAAATTGTACAACTTCAGGAAGTGTTTTAGAATAATTCTAATAGTAGATCACCGCTGGCAAGAGGGATTAAAAGTAATGACGTTTCAAAGGCTTGCCAACTTTGTGAGCTGACCCCAGCCCTTTGCTGCTCCCAGCAACTGGCCACCACCGGTACTGAGCCCCCACTTTGGGCAAGAGAATCAGCAGGAAAACCAGGATAGGAGTATAGGTGTGTCCACCTTTGCCAACTCCACCCCTCAGGTGGGGGAGGCGAGGCGAAGAACAACTGTCCCCTCCATCTTGAAGATGGGGGGGGACCCAGCCAACCAGAGTGAGGCTTATGCCCTCCTCCCACTGGACGGTGGCATAATAGGGGGTGTACCCCCTGCAAGGAAGGGACCCATTAGTCCCAAACTTTACCTTCATGAGATATCCCTAAATCTAAACCCCGAACCTTGCTGCCTCAGACAAGCAAGAAGGAGACTTGAAGAGTCATGCTGAAGGAAGAGGACACCAACTTCCTTAGCCCCGACACTACCGGCCTGTCCCAACCTCAACCTTCTCCAGCGGACTCTCGGTGTGTCCTGCAGCCTGCAGCCCCCCCTGAACCCAGGGGGTTCAGCCTTCCCAAACACAACTTTGTCTCCTGTGAGCACTGGATTTGCTCTACAACAGACTCTGGTTCCAGCCATATCCACAAGTCTGCACCACTGTGCACCAGACGCCCACGGCCCGAGTTGAGTGGACAAACACCATAAGGAGGTCTCCCTGGTGATCTTGACCCAAGATCCAGTGACCCATGCCCTGCCTGCAGCTGACGCCTGTCACCGCGAGGAGGAGCAGGTAGGGAAACGTGACGCCAAAAGACACTACTGCACCTGGCACCCCCCCGGTCTTGGGTGGCGCAACCGACAGTGTTCTGGCATCCTGCTACATCCCAACTTACCTCTCCAACTGGTGGTCGCTTCCAGAAGATCTTCGTGCCCGGCCCTGCAGTGTTTATTTAAACCGGAGAATCCCCATTGAAAGTAACAGGGCACCCGACATCAAAACAGCACCCTGTACCTGGCCGCCCCAGTGACGCTTTGGGTGCACCTTGTATGCTAACTCGGTTCCCCCTTTGCCCTGAGCTTAAGTCCAGTAGCTTTGCTCCCACAACCTTGTGGCCTGCTCGTGATCAGCCACCAGTCGGAGGCCCCCTATCCCCCATTGGATAACATTTGGCCTCAGCACTCTGCTTCTAACTCCAGAAATCCAACTCCCGCAACCAAGTACTTACCTGTAAACCGATAACTCCATTTCCTCCCATATGATTGCATTGACCGCTTTTCTTTGAAAATTGTTCTAAGTGTGGTGTTGGTTTGTATGAAAACTTGAAAAATTGCAAATGTACCAAAAGTGAATTACTTACTTTTTGTCTAGGAAATGTCTGTGTGATATCTAGGCATATCACACTGACTAGCAAAAGTAACAATGTAATCCAAGAAGTAACGAGTATTGTAATCTACAAAGTAACTGAAAAATAATTCTGATTGACTTGCCTGCAAATCAACCAACTGCATTTGAACCTGCATTCAATTGTTATTGATTGCATAAGTATTGCAAAGTATTATTTCACTTACCTGTGCCAGGCTTGGTTAGTTCTAGAAAATAAATATAACTAAATATGTTTGAGGCATGTGAGCTGTAGATACATGCTATGCATACTCCTGCCATCTAGTGTTGGGTCCGGATGTTTGCAAGTTGTTTTTCTTCGAAGAAGTCTTTCCAGTCACACGGTAAGGTGACTCCCCCTTTCGGTGATAGTGCGCATGGGCATCAACTCCATTGTTAGATTGTTTTTTTCCACCATCGGGTTCAGACGTGTATTGCTGCGCTCCGTTTTGGAATTGGTTGTCTGGTTCCCCTCTGTGCACAATCCACTCAACCCTTGATGGTATTGTTTTTGAACGAGTTTCCTTTTCTCCGCGGTTTGACTTGACCATCAAGAAATCTCCATTTTGATTGCGGATTTCACGGGCGGCCTATCCCCGTTGGTCCGGCACCTTGTCGATGGAACGGACTCCGTTAAAATTCTGCCCCCCTGTGCCACGTAAAGTATCCGCTGTGGAAAGGTCACCGTACCTGCCGTAGCTAAGCGACATCCACGCGCGGGGAGGGGTCCGTCTAACATAGATGATGCCTTGTTCCCTCTCCATAGGACTTCTTCTCTATCTCTCCCACTGCAGGGTTGCCGCAACCAGAACCCGGAAGATCGACACCCGGATACAGTTCAACCTGAACCCGGAAGTCCCGGCCCCGGCTACATCCCGGAAGGTATAAAAACCAACGAACCTCAACGAAGGGCGTTCCAACCCGCGGACTTGTGGCAGGAGGCAGCAAGGAAGGAACCGGAGCTGAGAGGGAGAGACGAGGAGCCGGAGCTCCAACCGAAAGACGTGGAGGAGGACGGCGACGGCGACGTGTGGTCTGAGGACTGGTGGAGTCCTCAGGAGGTTGCTGGAGAGCGGCCGCAACTCACCAGGGAGTTGCGGCGGGCCACGTGAGTAACCGTCATCCATCTCCGTGTGCCGTTTGTAGATAGTTGTAATTAAGTGTAAATAATCTAGCCCTGCACCTACTAGAGCACGAGAGCACTGTATATATATTGATAGATAGGTCCCCACCTTCCTACACCTCGAACACCCTGTCAACCCTTGGTCTTCCCTCCTATTCTTCGGCCTCTTTCACCTCCCCGTCTTACCCGTCCCTCACTTTCCACTTTCTGTGTCCCCACCTCCCGGTGTCGGTGATAGTTGTACAGACCGAGAGGAGTGCAAGACTAACGGTCCTCTCTTATCTTTTCTCTCGCCCCAAACCTCCGAGGCTCACCTGCAGAAGTCAAAGACCCACGGCAGTACCGAGAGGGAAGCCTTGCCCTACCCGGAGGACATCAGAAGCGGACGGAGCCCTTCCCTTTCCCCACCGACCGGAAGACATCTCTGCCTCTGACTTTCCCAGGAGAACTCCAGCGATCGCCCTGTGTTCAGAGACTTATAAGCCTTCCCTACCTGTATCTACAATAAACCTCGCTAAACATAGCGCACTATATCTGGCCTCCCCGCCTGTTATTCCGGCCCGCCGAATCCCACACCCCACAAGTGGTGTCAGAAGTGGGATTTCCCGGAGGCATGGAGGCCGCAGTCAAGAAGCTGGCTGAAAGCCAGGAGCAGCTCGGACAAATGATGGAACGCTTCCTGAAGACCGCCGAGGACGACCGAGGCCAACTCCACGACGTCCTGATAGGGCAAGGGACGGCACAGGACCAGGCTCTAGGGAAGCTCACGGAGGCGATGGGACAACAGAGGCCTCTGGCTCCATTACCGTCGGTCGTCCTCCAGAAATATGTCGCGGGGGAAGACCCCGACTTTTTTTTCACGAATTTCGAAAGACTGGCTCAAGCCGCCAACTGGCCTGAAGACCGCTGGGGTCATTACTTGGGTCCGTTGTTGACCGGGGAGTTACAACAAGAAGTTCAGAAGAACAAAGAAGAACACCTCCCTCGGAGCTCGCATGGAAGCCACATCCGGCCTCCTCGACCACCCGTTCCCCGAAAAGCAGAACCTGCTCCTTTCGTACCCTATCCTATGATGCCTCGACCAAACCCACCTGGACCCCAATGCTACCACTGCGGTGGTTTTGGACACATTGCCCGTCACTGCCCCCCAGAAGGAGGAGTCTATGGAAATCGGGGTGACTCGGAATTATGTATGTCTCACCGCGGGAACCTCACCCCCACCGTTTAGGTGTCCTGTGAAAATCAACAACCAACCCCTTATGGCGCTGGCCGACACTGGATGTAGACACAGTGTAGTGCGACCTCAAGACATGCCGAAACCCGTCGGCCCTTTCACGGGATCAGTAGCTATCAAGTGCGTACATGGAGACACCAAAAGCTATCCCACAGCCCGAGTCACGGTACAAACCAGTACTGACCACGGAAGAACCCTGAATGTAGGATTGATCCCTAACTTGCCAGAACAAGCCATTCTGGGTAGTGATTATAGTGGTCTTCCCCTTCTCCTAAAAGACACTACCGACTCCTTGGAAAAATGGTGGAAGGAAGCGCCTTTCGCCCAAAACCACCCCTTTGGTCCCTCCTCTGAGAAGCAGAACAAAACCAAAAACCAAAAGAAAAAGGAAAAGAGGAGGTACACAGAAGCATATCCAGTCCAAGAGGCACTGCATCCTTGGGAAACGGACCGTGAATTTAGAGCGGCACAGCAAGAAGATCCCATCCTGCAAAACGCCTGGGGGCAGGCGCTTGACAACGAGGACCCGCTACATGTAGGTCCCTACTTCTTCCGTTCTAGGGGCCTATTGTATCGAAAAACAGACCCCCAGAAACCTTCGCAGTTGGTTATTCCGGTTCCCTTCCGGGACAAGGTGTTGTTCCTTGCGCACAGTCATCTCCTGGGTGGCCACTTCGGGGAAGAGAAGACAGGACAGGCAATACTCGAAAAATTCTACTGGCCGGGCGTATATAGCCAAATCAAACAATATTGTAAGGAGTGTGCCATCTGTCAGAGGAATAGCCGCTACAGACCCCCAAGAGCACCCCTCCGGCCACTCCCTCTCATCGACATACCCTTTAGCAGGGTAGGAATGGACCTTATCGGGCCCATGTTGCCCTCCAGGAGCGGGTGTAGGTATGCTTTGGTGGTGGTGGACTATGCCACCCGCTTCCCGGAAGCTGTCGCTCTGAAACATCCCACCACCCAGAACATAGCGAAGGCCCTGGTATCTATCTTTTCTCGGGTAGGATTTCCGCGAGAAATTTTAACAGACCAAGGAACCCCGTTTGTGTCCGCCTTGATGCGTCAGGTATGCTCCCAGCTAGGTATCAAGCAGCTGAGAACCTCAGCGTACCACCCACAGACGGATGGGCTAGTGGAACGCTACAACGCCACCCTGAAAGCTACTCTGAAAAAGCTGTTGGAATTGGAAAGCAAGCGGTGGGAAGAGATGTTGCCCCTGGCACTGTTCGCTATTCGGTGCAAAACCCAAAGTAGCACCGGATATTCCCCATATGAACTATTGTATGGAAGACCTCCCAGAACCCTCCTAGATATGGCCCGCGAGGCGTGGGAGGCAGAACCGGATCGTACCCGGCCCCTTCCCGAGTACGTGGAAAATCTAAAGACCCACCTCGCTCAAGTCCGGGACATTGTACGGCAACACATGGAAAAGGCCCAAACATCCCAAAAACAACAGTACGATAAAGGAGCCAAGAAGAGGGTCTTGGCTGTTGGCGATCTAGTGTTGTTGCTATTGCCCTCCTCTGACCACAAGCTCCTAGGGCAATGGCAGGGTCCATTCACCGTCCTTCGTCAGGTGACCCCCGTCACCTACGAAATAGAGACCGAGCCTACCAGAGGAGTTAGGCAAATCTACCACATCAATCTCTTAAAGAAGTGGGAGGGGCCCCGACCTGCCTTATCTGGTGAACCAGTGCATAACCCCCTGTCCTTTGAGGGTTGCATAGACCCGGATCTACCCCCATCCTTGACAGAAGAACTAAAATCCATGTTGTCTCCGGTACAGAATGTCTTCTCCTCCCTGCCAGGACGTACACCCTAGTGGAACACGCCATCCAAACTGATCCAGGGGTAACTGTAAGACAACGGCCCTATCGGGTCCCGGAAGCACGCAGAAATATCATAAAGAAGGAAACAGAACAGATGTTGCAGATGGGCATTATCGAGCCGTCGGTTAGCAGCTGGAACTCACCGATAGTACTGGTCCCCAAACCCGACGGCTCGGTGCGGTTCTGTATAGACTTTCGAGCAGTAAACAAAGTCTCGCGATTTGATTCCTACCCCCTTCCACGGGTTGATGAGATGGTGGAAAGAATAGGAGCAGCAAAATACATCAGCACGCTCGACTTATGCAAGGGGTACTGGCAGATACCCCTGAAGGAGGACGACAAACGAAAGACTGCCTTCTCTACCCCTGAGGGCTTATTTCAGTTCAGAGTAATGCCTTTTGGCCTACATGGCGCCCCCGCCACTTTTCAGAGGGCCATGAATAGGGTCCTACATCCTCACTCCCTCTATGCTGGGGCTTATTTGGATGATATAGTGATCCACAGCAACACCTGGGACCAACATTTGGGGCACCTCCGGGCGGTGGTGGCCGCTCTGGGCAACAGTGGGTTTACTATAAACCCGGCAAAAACTACCTTGGCCGCCCAAAGTGTCAAATACCTGGGCTATCTTTTAGGGGAAGGTCTCATCCGACCCCAAGACAACAAGATAGAGGCCATCCGTTCCATACCCTTCCCTCAGACCAAAACCGGACTCCGGGCCTTTCTGGGGCTTCTGGGGTATTACAGACGGTTCATACCAAACTTTTCCCAAACAGCCGTCCCCCTGACCGATCTGCTGAAGAAAAGTACCAAGACAGATGAGGCCTTAAGACATCCCTCAGTACCCTTACTGCAGGCCTTCGAAACTTTAAAACAGGCCTTAGTATCCAGACCAGTCCTTGTAAGCCCTGACTATAGCCAACCCTTCATCCTCCAAACAGACGCCTCCGATCAGGGGTTGGGGGCCGTCCTGTCCCAGAGAGACCCCAGTGGGAATGAAAGGCCCATTCTGTATATAAGCAGGAAGCTCTACCCCAGAGAAATGAACTATGCCTGTGTAGAGAAGGAGGCCCTAGCCATAAAGTGGGCAGTGGACAGTCTCCGTTATTATTTAGAGGGGAGGGAATTCGTGCTCTACACAGATCATGCCCCTCTGGCGTGGATGGCTCGCAACCGAGGCCATAACGACAGGGTCCTGAGATGGTTCCTTTCCCTTCAGCCCTATAGGTTCACAACCGAACATAGGAAAGGGGCGGAACAGGGGAATGCGGATTACCTCTCTCGCTTTCCCTGTGCTTCCCCCCCTACAAGAAAGACAGCTAGGGAAAGGGGATGTGGAAAGGTCACCGTACCTGCCATAGCTAAGCGACATCCACGCGCGGGGAGGGGTCCGTCTAACATAGATGATGCCTTGTTCCCTCTCCATAGGACTTCTTCTCTATCTCTCCCACTGCAGGGTTGCCGCAACCAGAACCCGGAAGATCGACACCCGGATACAGTTCAACCTGAACCCGGAAGTCCCGGCCCCGGCTACATCCCGGAAGGTATAAAAACCAACGAACCTCAACGAAGGGCGTTCCAACCCGCGGACTTGTGGCAGGAGGCAGCAAGGAAGGAACCGGAGCTGAGAGGGAGAGACGAGGAGCCGGAGCTCCAACCGAAAGACGTGGAGGAGGACGCCGACGGCGACGTGTGGTCTGAGGACTGGTGGAGTCCTCAGGAGGTTGCTGGAGAGCGGCCGCAACTCACCAGGGAGTTGCGGCGGGCCACGTGAGTAACCGTCATCCATCTCCGTGTGCCGTTTGTAGATAGTTGTAATTAAGTGTAAATAATCTAGCCCTGCACCTACTAGAGCACGAGAGCACTGTATATATATTGATAGATAGGTCCCCACCTTCCTAACATGTGTATTTGTAAAGCGCACGTTCACCCTGTCAACCCTTGGTCTTCCCTCCTATTCTTCGGCCTCTTTCACCTCCCCGTCTTACCCGTCCCTCACTTTCCACTTTCTGTGTCCCCACCTCCCGGTGTCGGTGATAGTTGTACAGACCGAGAGGAGTGCAAGACTAACGGTCCTCTCTTATCTTTTCTCTCGCCCCAAACCTCCGAGGCTCACCTGCAGAAGTCAAAGACCCACGGCAGTACCGAGAGGGAAGCCTTGCCCTACCCGGAGGACATCAGAAGCGGACGGAGCCCTTCCCTTTCCCCACCGACCGGAAGACATCTCTGCCTCTGACTTTCCCAGGAGAACTCCAGCGATCGCCCTGTGTTCAGAGACTTATAAGCCTTCCCTACCTGTATCTACAATAAACCTCGCTAAACATAGCGCACTATATCTGGCCTCCCCGCCTGTTATTCCGGCCCGCCGAATCCCACACCCCACATCCGCGTACGGACCTACATCAGGTGTGTAATTTATGCTTGTCCCCTGAGCACAAGGAACAAGACTGTGACTCGTGCCAATCCTTCATGTCGAAGAAAATTCTCCGCGATCGTCTGGCTCGACATCGAGAGATGCAGCAGTTAGACGATACGCCGAATCTCTTTGGCGAAGTCTCCAAACAAGAGGAAGTCTCAGCGGCTGAAAGAACAAGCTTCAGCGGCATCGGACTCCGAGACAGAGTTGCAGAATGTCCTCGAAGACGACAATGTGCCGCTGGGACAAGAGGACATAAGTACAGAAGACCCCCCCTTTCCACCGTCCCTAGAAAATCTAAAGCTTCAGCATCACCTCTGCCTTCCGGTTCGGCACCGAAACACACTGCAAAGCATTACAACTCGGGACCGACACTGCCAAAACCCACCTCTGAGCCAAAACCTTCAGGCTTTAAGCATAAAATTCTCTGACGTGTTCAGCGGTCACTGCGCAAACTCTAAGCAGGAAGGGGGAGAATGAAGGCCCGGGTGCTGAACCCTGCCCAGTTGCTGCAACAGCAGGTCCTCCTGTAAGGGCAGTCTGATCAGAGGACAGATGCTCATTCCCAGGAGCTCTAGATACAATACACTCTGCCCAATCTGGGACCAACAGAATGACGTGTGTCCAGATGGTCCTGATCTCCTTGAAGCCGAACAGTTATCGGCGGAAAGTCATATGAGGAGTCAGGAGTTCAAAACTAGGCGGAACGGGTCTCCGAGCAAGAGATGCCTTGGGAATGCCAATGTGCTAAATAGCTACCATTGGGCTTTCTCAGCAGTGGCAAATAGATAGAGACCAGGTTCTTCCCATTCGCAGAAAAAACATTGCACCACCTCTGGATGCATCTGCCATTCGTGATCCACTAGGTGTTGAAGGTTGAGTTAGTCTCTCTGCCTTTCAAGGAGCATGCCAAGTAGTTCGCCACCACCAGGAAAAGGCTTCGATGGTCCTGTCTGGACCAGAGGCAAAGGGCCTTCTGGTGCAGGGTCTGTGACACCATCTGGTTGTTGCAATACCTCATGGCTGTGGTGCTGTCCTTGGCACCTGTACAAGCCTTCTGGGGATGGAAGGAAGGAATGTTTTCAATTCAGAGCCGATGGACCTCAGCTCAAGGTGGACCAAGGCGTCTGCAAGAGACCTGTGATCACCACCTCTCCCAGGTGGTTGATGTAGGAAGCTGGCTCTGTATATACTATACCAAGAAGAGGTATAGTGTGCACAGAGTTCAGTGGAACCCCAAAGGTAGGCAGAGGTAAAAGTAGACAGCACCTTACTCTCTATTTGTGATAGTGTGGGCGAGCAGTAAGGCTTTATCAGAGGGCAATGTTAAGCATTTGTTGTACACACTCAGGCAGCAAATGTCACACACTCAAAGACTGAACTCAAACCAATGTGTTTGTATTAAAAATATTATGTTATTTTAATTCTAGAGCCAAGCCTTACTTTGCAAAATCGTATGCAATGTTTTACAGTTAAATGCAGGTTCAAATGAAGTTGATTGATACAGGTAAGTCAATGTTTCGGAATTACTGTTCGAGGCATATGAGCTGCAGATTGCACACTATGCATAGATTGCCACCTAGTGTTGGGCCTGGATGTTTGCAGTTTGTTTTGTTGTAGAAAAGTCTTTGGAAGTCACGGGATAGGTGACTCCTCCTTTGGATGATACTGCGCATGGGCATCGGCTCCATCCCCAGATTGTTTTTTTCCGAAACCGGGCTCGGATGTGTTTCCAGCGCTCCGTGTTGAAACCGATTTCCTTCGGCGCGCAATCCTCACCAACTTACAGGAAATAAGTTTTGAACGCTTTTCCACTCGACGCTATTCTTCAACATCGAATAATTCGATTCCGGTCGTCATCGACGGCCTTCGGGCCTAGCTAGGCCTCAACTCCAGCTCATGGAAAGGACGCCATTTAAAAAGTGTCCTCAATGTAGGTCGAAGTTTCCCCACACCGACCTTCATGAAGTGTGTAACCTGCGCCTCTCCCTGGAGCACGAGGCCAAAGACTGTTCCGCTTATGCCTCTTTCCGCTCCAAAAAGACTATCCGGGACCGAAGAGCGAGAAGAACAATGGCTCGATCTTCAACTTCCATTTCGGACGACATCTTTGAGGAAGGTGTCAACGTCCCAGAACAACACGACGTCGACAGCCGATCCGAAGAAGAAGAAGTAGATTCCGAAGTCGAGGACATCACTCCAGTGCAGCTGGTCGTAAGTAAGACCGTCGACCCCAACCCTTCCTCGACACACCCAAAGAAGGCCCCGGTCACACCCTCGCCCTCGGGTGCACACCGACACTCCGCTTCTACTGTCCCACCTTCGAGCCCGGCTAAGAAGCCAATTAAGCCTTCAGGCGACTCAGGCTCGAGTCAGCCTTTGCATGGTGCCAGCGCCAACTTACCGGCACCGAAAAAGACAACGACACCGGCTACGCCAACGTCCAAACCATCGGCGCCGAAACCCACGACTCCTTCGGCACCGAAACGCAGGTCGGAACCAAGCAAAGCCGTTCCGGATTCCAAAAAACCACCGGAACCGCAACCAAAGAAACCGTCGGATCCAAAAACAATACCGGAACCGAAAAAACCATCGGAACCGAAAAAACCTTCTGAGCCGAAAAAACCTTCGGAGACTCCTGCTTCTCTGACAAAGGACATTGTCAAAAAACCAAAACAACCCGCTTCGGTGCCGAAACCTTCACCCGCACCAAAAGATCAGACTCCAGCAGAAGACTTATCTTACCCAGACCCTGCTCAAAAGACTCTGGCTAGAGACCCAATCACTGGACAGTTGATTTTGGCCTCAAAGAAGCGACCACTGGACAAACCAGCTCCAGCTCCGCATGCAAAGAAGAAGGACATGGCTACCTCGCCTTTAAGACTGCCTTCCCCTTCTCCTCCACCTATGCCATCACCACATGCTCCCATACCACAGCATTCCCCAGCATCCTCTATAGTACAAGATGATGACAACAGGGATGATGCTATGGGGGGTAACATACCTGATCCAGCCACGCCTACAGGATCACCTGACCCATGGGATGATTATACCACCCCAGATGTCCCAAATGTCCCTCAGGATGACTTGTAACCCTCAAGGCCTTCTCCACTAGAAGACACTATAGGGTTTAACGAATTAATACACAGGGCTGCACAATATCATGGTGTAGACATACATACATACAGACCCTGTAGAGGAAGACTTCTTAATGGATACCTTTGATAATGCACAAAGGTCCACATCCATTTACCAATGCTTAAGGGAGTGATTAAGCACGCTTCTGAAGTCTTCAATGACCCAGTCAGAACTCGGGTCATTAACCCTCGTATAGAGAAAAAAAATAAAGCTGCCCCTTCAGACCCGGCATACATTAAAGGGCCGGTACCACTAGACTCACTTGTAGTTTCCAATGCACGCAAGAGAGCAAACTCGCAAACATCGGGTGATGCCGCACCACCAGATAAAGAGTCTAAGTTACTTGACGCATCAGGGAAAAGAACTTCATCTCAAGCACCAAACATGTGGCGTATTGCCAATACACAGGCATTGTTAGCCAGACATGACAGGGCACATTATGACGAGTTAGAGTAACTAATGAGACACCTCCCTGACAGGTACAAGGATAGAGCTAACTAACTCATCCAAGAGGGTAAAAACATTACGAACACCTCCGTTAGGTGTGCCCTGGATGCAGCAGATACTGCGTCTAGGGCTGTTAACACCAGCGTTTTACTACGCAGACACGCCTGGCTACGTATATCAGGATTCAAACCTGAGGTACAAAGTGCCATTCTTAATCAACCATTTGATGAGCAACACCTATTCGGACCCAATGTCGATGAATCTCTTGAAAAAGTGAAGAAAGATACAGACACCGCCAAATCTATGGGAGCCCTGAAGTCGCAGGCTCCCAGACGTTCATTTCCTCGCTCATCCTATAGAGGTGCCACCAGAGGATATTCCTCAGACACAGCTTCTACCTCATACAAAGCCCCCACACAGTCCACTTACGGCAAGGGCTACCAAAGGGGTGGTTACAGGGTTACAATAATAAGGGCAGAGGTACAAATAACAACTCCCGCTCTGCCTCTACTCCTGCCCAATGACTCCCTTCCTCCGTCCCATTCCACTCCTGTCGGGGGAAGACTCCAACAAAACCCTGCCAGCATGGGAAAACATCACATCAGACAGGTGGGTGTTACAAATAATTCAATCAGGTTACTGTCTGGAACTAAAGTCTACCCCCCCAAACATACCACCAGCATCCAATGTCACAGGAACATTTAACATTGCTCAGACAAGAGGTAACATCCCTCCTGCAGAAAAATGCAATAGAAGTAGTTCCAGAGCATCAGAAAAACAAAGGAGTATACTCGCTATATTTCCTAACTATCAGCCCGTCCCGACCTTGTCCGGGAGCAATCAGGCTTCAGGGCCCCCGCCCGCCCCGGACCCCGCCCGCCCCGACATTGTCCGTGGGTCCCCCGGAGTAGCAGCCCGTCCCGACCTTGGCTTCAGGGCCCCCACCCGCCCCGACATTGTCCGTGGGTCCCCTGGAGCCTTACCTCATCCGCCGCACCTCCCCGCGCTCCTGAGTTCACTGGTCTGCCGCTCCTCGCCGCTCCTCCCCGCCTGTCCGCTGCTCCTCTCCGCTCCTCCCAGCCTGTCCGCCGCTCCTCACCGCTCCTCCCCGCCTGTCCGCTGCTCCTCGCAATCAGGCTTCAGGGCCCCTGCCCGCCCCGACATTGTCCGTTGGTCCCCCGGAGTAGCAGCCCGTCCCGACCTTGGCTTCAGGGCCCCCGCCCGCCCCGACATTGTCCGTGGGTCCCCCGGAGCCTTACCTCATCCGCCGCACCTCCCCGCGCTCCTGAGTTCACCGGTCCGCCGCTCCTCGCCGCTCCTCCCCGCCTGTCCGCTGCTCCTCTCCGCTCCTCCCCACCTGTCCGCCGCTCCTCCCCGCGCTCATGTACGCCGCTCCTCCTCATGCTCCTGGACGCCGCTCCTCCCCGCGCTCCTGATGTCAGCACGCACGTCGCGGCTGGCGCTACTTCCATGGGACTACTTTTTTTTTCTTGTAAATTTTTTAATTAACTTATATTTTTTTCATTTATATAGCCTATGTCCATCTGCACACCCTGACAATTACAACGATGTATCAGGTGTGTGGATTGGCGCTGTGGTTCCCGAGTTTACCCGCCTCAAAGGTTCAAAGTTCTTCCTTTATAATAGTAGTATAGATACCAAAAAAGGACGGATCTCTAAGACCCATCCTAGAACTCAGACCTTTAAACATTTACATACAGTTGGACCATTTCCATATAGTCACACTCCAACAGGTCCTTCCACTACTGGTACTAAACGACTTCCTTGTCACTCTCGATCTCAAGGACGCCTACTTTCATATTCCCATTCACGCAGCGCACAAAATATATCTCAGATTTGTGCTAGACGGACAACACTACCAGTTCAAAGTGCTCCCATTCGGAGTCACAACAGCGCCAAGGGTATTTACCAAATGCCTAGCAGTAGTAGCAGCACACTTAAGAAGACAACATATTCATGTCTTCCCGTATCTGGACGACTGGCTCATAAAAGCCACCTCATACAGCCAGTGCGTACAACACATGCACGCTACTATTCAACTGCTTCACGACCTAGGATTCACAGTAAATCACACCAAGTCGCATCTACAACCCTCACACATACAACAGTATCTCGGTGCTACAATAAACACCCAACTAACTCTAGCTTATCCCAGCCAGGATAACAAGTGTACAAACTCTCCTAACAAAATTCAAACCACAACACTCGCTGCCAGCTCGAGTGTTCATGCAGCTCATAGGAATGATGGCATCTTGCATATTTATAGTACCTCATGCAAGATTGCAAATGCGTCCACTGCAAGAGTGCCTAGCATGACAATGGAACCAGGCTCAAAGTCAACTGACAGACCTAGTGTTGGTAGACGGTTGGACTCATCGTTCTCTGCAATGGTGGAACACCAAAAACCTTTCCAAAGGGCCACAGTTTCTAGAGCCAGTTCCTCAAATAGTCATGACAGCGGACGCATCGCTCTCCGGGTGGGGAGCTCACCTACTGCATCACATCTTGCACGGCAGGTGGACACCGCAACAAAAGCTACTCCACATCAACCACTTAGAGTTGATAGCTGTGTTTCTAGCCCTAAAAGCTTTTCAAACGTAAGTGTCAGGCAAAGCTGTCTTAGTCCTCACAGACAATATGACAGCTATGTACTACATAAACAAGCAAGGAGGGACACACTCTCTGCAGCTCTCTCAGTTAGCACAGCAGATATGGAGATGGGTTATACAACTAAAGATCTTCCTATTGGCCTAACATGTCCCAGGAATACAAAATACTATGGCAGATCTGCTAAGTCGCCAAACACAGCAAATCCACGAGTGGGAACTTCATCCACAAGTGCTTCATCCGTTCTTTCAAATGTGGGGACAACCTCAAATAGACCTCTTTGCTACCCACGAAAACGCAAAATGCCCAAACTTTGCCACCAGATACCCACACCCATTGTCCAAAGGCAATGCGATATGGATGAACTGGTCAAAACTATTTGCGTACGCTTTTCCTCCTTTCCCACTACTTCCATTAGTGGTACGCAAGCTACAGCAACATTCCCTAACACTCATCCTGATCGCTCCAACTTGGGCCAGACAAATGTGGTACCCCACGCTGTTACAAATGTGTGTAGTACCACACCAAAAACTAAACCTATCTCCACTCCTTTTAACGCAGAACCATGGAGAGAACAGACACCCGGACCCAGCTCAGCTCAACCTAGCGATCCGGCTCCAGAGGTCATAGGGTTTGGTTACCTCAACCTTCCCCCAGAATGTATGAACGTTATCAAGGAAGCTAGACGCCCCACTACTAGAGCATGTTATGCTGCTAAGTGGAAAAGGTTTGTCATATACTGCCAAAACAACCAAATTAATCCGTTAGACACGTCTATTCAACATATCATCTAATATTTATTACACCTTCAAAAGTGTAATGTTCGAGGCATATGAGCTGCAGATACTACACTTAGCAATAGATCGCCACCTGGTGTTGGGCTCAGATGATTGCAGGTTGTTGTCTTCTTGGAAGAAGTCTTTGTAGTCACGAGATAGGTGACTCCTTCCTTGGACAATACTGCGCATGGTCATCAACTCCATCCTCAGATTGTTTTTTTCCGCCACTGGGTTCGGATGATAGTTTTCCGCTCCGGCTAGAAAAGACTTTTTCTGCATCTTTCGAAGCGAGAAACTTTACATAAACTTATTTCGACATTGAATAAACTTTTCGACATCACCAGCTACATTCCGGTGCGTCCACGCGGGCCCTTGGGCCTATCGGCGCCGTACGGCCTACGCCTCATGGACAGAACTCCATTTAAGAGATGCCCGGTATGTCGAGTAAAGTTCCCTCATAGCGACCATCACAAGGTTTGCAACCTCTGTCTCTCGCCAGAACACGACGAGTCGACCTGCGCTGCCTGTGCCTCCTTCCGATCGAAGAAAACTATTCGGGATCGGAGGGCCCGTCGACACGAAATGAGAAGATCAGCGCCAGCCTGGAGGCCATCTTTGAGGAGGAGATCGTCGAAGAAGACGTCTCCGAGGACGAAGATCCAATCAAAGATATCTCCGCAAGACGAGGCTCCACTCGTCGCTGAGGAAGACTCGCCTGATCTCCAGATCATATCGGGGGCAGAGGACTAGGACGATTCGATTCCATCTCGACAACCTGTGAGTACCACTGCCCCCGCACAACATACACTACCCAAGACAAAGGCAGCGGTCGGCACTCCGCCCATGGGGCCCAGTCGAGACCGAAATTTACCCTCCTACGCCCCGCCTTCGGGCTAGGCTCCGAGGAAAAAGACTACGCCTTCCGGTGCCTCGGCGCCGAAAAAACATCACGTGCCAATTCCACCTCCTCCATTGGCACCGAAACATCCTTCGACACCGAAGGATTCTTCGACACCGAAGCCAAATCGCCCTTCGGTGCCCAAAGACAAATTACCTTCGGCACCTGAACCAAAAGACACATTGGTGCCAAAGCCAAGAACCGTACCAGACCCGAAAGCTTCAACTCCGAAACCCTCCGGTTCCAAAAATAAATAAGGGAAGCCAGATTCCGGCGCCGCAGGCCTAACCAAACCTGTCTCCACGCCGAAATCTACAAAATCGGTACCAAAGTCTCCAAGGCATGATACAGACAAGCCTAAAACACCTTCGGCACCAAAGAAATTCCCACAGGACTCGATCACTCCTTACAAGGCAAGGAACACTAATCAACCTCTATTGGCACTGAAAAAATCAATGCCAAAGAAGATTGTGGAACAAGAAGAACTGTTTAAACCAGATCCTAAACAGAAAAAGGTCTATATTAATTCAAAAACTGGACATGTGGAAGCAATTCCATATAAGAAAAGACCAGCAGACAACCACTTCCACCTGTGGTTCCTGCCAAAAAGAAGGACTGTGCAACTTCTCCAATGCACCCTTCCTCTCCTTCACCTTCTTCCTCTTCACCTTCTTCCTCTCCTAATCCTTACATTGAACCTATAACTTCTCCAGTTCAATCTCCTGCATCATCACACCACACTGATGTGGGGGCAATGACGTAACATACCCTTTAGATGAGAAAAAATGTGGAGAAGTGTGGCTCAATGGTTAGAGCAGGCAGACCTCGATGCATAGCTCTGGCCAGGGACCAGGGTTCGATTCCTGCCTCGGCGGGTCTCTGGCTCATTAATTCCCCTGACCGGATATTCTCGCCTCAGTGCCTATTCTGATCATGGGTCCCACGCTGCAACTCTGGGCAATAGCTTGCTTAGTCTCCACAACGGCCCCCACAACGCAAGGGATGCCTGGTCTGCACCATGGGGGTGCCCAGGAGTGGACACTTCACAGGGAAAGCCAGGAAGGGTTCCCTTGTGGAATTCGTACAAGCGCCGGCAAACCCACTCCGGGTAGCTGTGCGCTATACAAGTACAAAAACATTTACATTTACATTTACATGAGGATGTCAACCCACAATATCTCAAGGAGGACGAGGCATATGGTTTTACACCAGACATCCCTGAGCCTCGGAACGGTTCCGTCATGAGCGTCGGTTGGCCTGTGCTCATGACGGAACCGTTCCGTCATGAGTCCATAGGTTCTTTAGAACCTTCAGCACCGCAGAGGAATTTATGCAGCACTGAAGGGGTTAAAAAGAGCTGCCCTTTACCCTGGGGTGTCAATGCACTCTGATGCCATTGAGGAGAATTTCTTACTGGACACTTTTGAGCAGTCACAAAGGTCTACTCAAATATTACTTATGATCAAAGGGGTGATTAAACATGCACCGGATATTTTTAAAGATCCAGTAAGATGTAGAGTGCTAAATCCAGAGTAGAAAAGAAATGTAGACCAGCACCAGCTGATCCGGTCTATATTAAGGGACATCTGCCACTAGACTCTTTGGTAGTGTCAAATGCACGTAAAAGAGCAAACTCCCAAACTTCTGGTGACACGACCCCGCCTGACAAGGAATCAAAAATTATTGATGCGTCAGGAAAAAGGATTGCTGCACAAGCAGCAAACATATGCCGCATAGCAAACACACAAGCCTTACTTTCACGCTATGACAGGGCTCACTACGAGCAACTAGAAAAGCTAATGGAACATCTCCCTGATCAATACAAAGATCAGGCAGCAGAGCTCTTACAAGAAGGCAAACTAATATCTAATGCCTCAATTAAATGCGCATTAGATGTAGCTGACACAGCATCCAGAGCAGTCAATACTAGTGTGATTCTCAGACGTCATGCGTGGTTACGCATTTCAGGCTTTAAACCAGAGGTACAGACTACCATCCTGAACCAGCCCTTTAATCAAAACCAGTTGTTTGGGCCAGAGGTAGACAACACACTAGAGAAAATGAAAAAGGACACAGACACAGCTAAGTCTATGGGTGCGTTACAATCCACCCAAAATAGAGGTTCTTTTCGCCGCTCCTTCTATAGAGGAGGCGCAAAGCAAACAGGCACAGTGACCACATCATCTTTTAAAACAAACACGCAAACCTCCTCTAATAAAGGATACTTTAGAGGAGGATACAGAGGCAACAACAACAAGGGAAGAGGCAGAGGTAATAACAACAACCGCTCCTCTTCCACTCCCAAACAGTGACTTCCCTCTGCCTCCCCTACAGAATTCCACTCCTGTGGGGGGCAGACTTTCACAGTTCCTACCTGTCTGGAACTCCATCACACAGACAGGTGGATAAGACAAATTATCCAACATGGTTACTGCCTAGAACTCACAGCAACCCCCCCAAACATACCACCCAGGCAGCGTCCAATGTCCACAGAACATATAACTCTGCTTCAACAGGAAGTTCTAGCATTTCTACAAAAAGATGCTATTCAAGTAGTTCCTTTAGAGGAACAAGGGACAGGAGTTTACTCCCTGTACTTCCTAATTCCCAAAAAGGACGGGACATGAAGACCAATTCTCGACCTCAGGCCCCTCAACCACTACATACAATCGGATCATTTTCACATGATCACTTTACAACAAGTACTCCCATTACTACAGCAGGGAGATTTTCTGTCCACACCAGACCTAAAGGATGCCTATTTTCACATTCCTGTACATCCTGCGCACAGGAAGTATTTAAAGTTTGTCATACAAGAACAACACTATCAGTTCAAAGTCCTTCCATTCGGGGTCACAACAGCACCACAAGTGTTTACAAAGTGCTTAGCAGTAGTAGCAGCACATCTCAGAAGACAACAAATACATGTCTTCCCTTACCTCGACGACTGGCTCATAAAAGCAAGATCGTTCAACCAGTGTGTACAACACACAAAACAAACAATTCAAACATTACACAACTTAGGATTTACGATAAACTACACCAAGTCGCACCTAGAGCCTTCGCAGGTTCATCAATATCTAGGAGCTACCATAGACACATCTAAAGCTCTAGTGTATCCCAGTCAAGCCAGGATTCAAAGTATTCAGAACTTAGTCTCCCTTTTTCAATGCCAGCACTCTCTACAAGCCAGAGTGTTTATGAAACTAATAGGCATGATGGCGTCTTGCATCTTTATAGTTCCTCATGCAAGACTGCAAATGCGCCCACTACAAGAATGTCTAGCACAACAGTGGAACCAGGCTCAAGGTCAGCTCACAGACCTGGTGTTGGTAGACAGCCATACATATCGCTCTCTGCAATGGTGGAACACCAAAAACTTAACAAAGGGACGGCCGTTCCTAGACCCTGTTCCACAGATAGTGCTCACAACAGATGCATCCCTCACAGGATGGGGAGCCCATCTCTTGCATTGTACCACACAAGGTCAGTGGAACAAGCAACAGAAACAGTTCCACATCAACCATTTAGAGTTGCTAGCAATTTTCCTAGCACTCAAAACTTTTCAAGTACAAATACAAAACAAAGCTGTCCTAGTCCAGACGGACAATATGACAGCCATGTATTATATACAAAAACAGGGGGGGACACACTCTCTGCAACTGTCCCAGCTTGCACAGAACATTTGGAGATGGGCCATCCCTCAGAACATACATCTGACAGTAGAACACCTTCCAGGAATTCACAATCAGATAGCAGACCTGTTGAGTCGTCAGTCACAACAGATTCACGAATGGGAGATACACCCACAAGTTATACAACCATTCTTCCAAATGTGGGGGCAGCCACAGATAGACCTGTTTGCCACCCACGAAAATGCAAAATGCCCAACCTTCGCCGCCAGGTTTCCACACCCACGGTCGGAGGGGAATGCAATATGGATGAACTGGTCAGGCAGATTTGCATACGCTTTTCCGCCTCTCCCACTCATTCCACTAGTAGTACGCAAGCTCAGACAACAGTCTCTCAAACTAATACTAGTGGCCCCCACATGGGCACGCCAGCCGTGATCTACCACGCTACTGGATCTCACTGGTTCCACATCAGAAATTACGGCTCACACTATCCCTGCTGACACAGAACCATGGAGAAATAAGGCACCCAGAACCAAGCCAACTGAATTTGGCGATCTGGCTCCGGAAGTCCTAGAGTTTGGTTACTTAAACTTACCACCAGACTGTATGAATATCATTAAAGAAGCTAGAAGACCCACTACCAGAGCATGTTATGCTGCTAAGTGGAAAAGATTTGCAATATACTGTAACAATCATCACATTGGTCCACTGGATGTTTCCATCAAAAATATCATTTGCTACCTTCTACACCTACAAAGGTCCAATTTGGCTTATTCTTCCATACGCCTGCATCTAGCAGCAATTGCACCCTATTTACAAAATAGACAACATCTATCTCTCTTTAGAGTACCTGCAATAAAAGCATTTATGGAAGGATTAAAACTAATAATTCCACCTAGGTTACCACCTGCACCAGTATGGAACCTAAATGTGGTCCTTAATAGACTCATGGACCCCCCTTTTGAGCCTTTACATAAGTGTGAACTACAATTTCAAACATGGAAAACTGCCTTCCTTGTTGCCATCACCTCTCTCAGAAGAGTCAGTGAAATACAAGCATTCACAATAGAAGAACCATTTTTTCAAATACATCCTAACAAAGTGGTTCTTAGGCCCAATCCTAATTTCCTGCCAAAAGTGATTACTCCTTTTCACCTAAACCAATCAGCAGAGTTACCAGTGTTTTTTCAAAAACCGGACTCTGTTGCAGAAAGGGCTTTACACACCTTAGATGTTAGAAGACCTCTACTATATTACACAGACAGGGCTAAATCCTTCAGAAAGACAAAACAACTATTTGTATCTTTCTCTCCCCCACACAAAGGCAATCCCATCTCTAAAGGAGGAATTACCAGATGGATTGTAAAGTGTATTCAAATATGCTATCAAAAAGCTAAACATTCACTAACAGTTCCTCCTAGAGCACACTCCACTCGCAAACTAGGAGCCTCTATGGCTTTCTTAGGAAACATACCACTAGAGGACATATGTAAGGCAGTAACAGGGTCTACCATACACATCTTCACTAAACACTATTGTGTTGATGTGCAAGCCAAGCAGCAAGCTGCAGTGGGCCAACCTGTCCTTAAAACACTATTTCAGTATGCTGCAACGGATACAAGCGACCACCGCTAGGGGAGACACTGCTGCACAATCATTGCTAAGTGTAGGATCTGCAGCTCATATGCCTCGAACGGAAAATGCTACTTACCAGTATGCATCTGTTCTTGGCATGTAGAGCTGCAGAATCCTACACGCCCTCCCGCCTCCCCGGGACTTGTATCCGTTCCAGTAATCATCTCAATTAGATGCACACGCATGGACATCCTTTCTCTTTACTTCTACTAACTCCATCATTTCCCATCATGGCGAAAAACAATCTGAGGATGGAGTCGATGACCATGCGCAGTATTGTCCAAGGGAGGAGTCACCTATCTCGTGACTACAAAGACTTCTTCCAAGAAGACAACAACCTGCAATCATCCGAGCCCAACACCAGGTGGCGATCTATTGCTAAGTGTAGGATTCTGCAGCTCTACATGCCAAGAACAGATGCATACTGGTAAGTAGCATTTTCCTTAGCCTACACTTCTATTAGGTTACACCTTGAAGCTATTGCGGCATACTTGCAAAATAGGCAATGTGGTTCTGTAATTCTCAAACCTGACTCCATTTTGTTCGTGACTCCATTTTAGTCTTGCCCTCACGTAGGCCTGTGAAGTAGGCCCAACGAACAAGTGGCCTGGCCTTCTGAGTTTGTGCATATATTACCTTGGGTTCTCTGACTCTGAATGAACTGCAGAGAGAGTGACCCTTTTCACCTGAAACTGACCTTTTGCAAAACCAGTTTCACTAGCTGATCGTTGTTTTTCAATCACTGTTCAGGACCTCGTTAACCTTTTAGTTTCCTTGCACACATCTTATCCTAATCAACATCTGAATTGTTTCTTTCCTTACGACTTTTCATTACCACGGTAGTGCTTTCAATTATGGGTTTGTCCGGCTTGTGGAAATTGAATTTGGGACAGTCCTAATACTTAACTTTTGGGTTGGTTACTGTAAATTGGGTTTTTGTTAATGTGATACTCAGTTAGAAAATGCGTCCTATTGGTCAGAATTTGGCGCAGGGGGTGTACATTTATAATGAGAATATTGTGTATAAAAGGTGATGTCTTGCTCTATGAAAATTGAGCAGTTTCTTGAGTTGTACACCGTGTTGTATTGCTGGGATTTCTACTACTAGCTGCAGCTAATAAATTTGATCTCTGACGCCACCTAGAAGTATTCCGTGTCTCTGTATACCAAGGCAAGGGAACCCAGAGGACTTCGGGCGTGTCCCTGGCGCCGCTGGGTACTTGACATCCCAGTCCTTCAGCAACATCTATCTCTGTTTAGAGTACCAGCTATTAAAGCTTTCATGGAAGGACTCAAAATAATAATTCCTCCCAGAACACCACCTGCACCAGTGTGGAATTTAAATGTGGTTCTCACAAGGTTAATGGGACCTCCCGTTGAACCATTACATAAATGTGAATTGCAAATTTCTAACCTGGAAAGTAGCTTTCCTAGTAGCCATTACATCTCTCAGAAGGATTAGTGAACTACAAGCATTTACCATTCAAGAACCCTTTCTACAAATGCATCATAACAAAGTGGTTCTTCGTACTAATCCAAAATTCCTTCCAAAAGTCATTTCACCATTTCATCTAAATCAATCTGTTGAGCTGCCCGTATTGTTCTCGCAGCCTTAAACAGTCGCAGAAAGAGCTCTACACACTTTAGATGTCAAGAGAGCATTACTGTACTACATTGAAAGGACACAAGTTTTTCGTAAGACAAAACAACTTTTTGTGTCTTTCTCACCGCCACATAAAGGCAATCCCATATCAAAATCAGGGATCGCTAGGTGGATTGTTAAATGTATACAAATATGTTATCAAAAAGCCAAGCGTACATTAACAATCCCACCAAAAGCCCATTCTACCAGGAAGATAGGGGCTTCAATGGCATTCTTAGGGAACATTCCCCTAGATGATATATGCAAAGCAGCTACATGGTCTACACCGCACAAATTCACAAAGCACTACTGTGTAGATGTGCAAACTAAACAAAAAGCAACAGTGGTCCAAGCTGTACTAAAAACTCTGTTTCAAACAACTGCAACAGATACTGGTGGTCGCCGCTAGGTGTGGGTACTGCTATACAATCTGTGCATAGTGTGCAATCTGCAGCTCATATGCCTCAAACAGAAAATGCTACTTACCAGTATGCATCTGTTCTTGGCATGTAGAGCCGCAGAGTTGCACACGCCCACCCGCCTCCCCGGCTACCTTTATCTGTATTATCTTACTTAGATACATATCACATGGACAACACTATCTCTTATACAGCTCCATCACTTCCCTAATGGCGACAAACAATCTTGGGATGGAGCCGATGCCCATGCGCAGTAGGATCCAAAGGAGGAGTCACCTATCCCCGTGACTTCCAAAGACTTTTCTACAACAAAACAAACTGCAAACATCCGGGCCCAACACTAGGTGGCAATCTATGCATAGTGTGCAACTCTGCAGCTCTACATGCCAAGAACAGATGCATACTGGTAAGTAGTATTTTCCTTTCAGTTACTTTTCAGATTACTTTGTAGGTTACTTTTCAGATACTGTTGGTAATTAGTGTGATATGCCTAGATATCACACAGACATCTCATGAAAAAAAGGTAAGTAATTCACTTTTAGTACATATGCAGTTTTTCAGTGTCCCATACAAACCAACTCCACACTTGAAACAATTTTCAAGGAAAGGGTCAATGTATTCCTATGGAGAAAAATGGAGTTAGCTGTTTGCAGGTAAATACTTATTTGTGGGAGTTGGTATTCTGGGGTTAGAACCAGGGTTTCCCCAGGGTCGAGGATGCACTCTCAGAACACCCTCAGCTGCACTATGACGGCCGGGTACAGAGTCCTGAGGCCCAATGTTATACAATGGGGGATAGGGGGCCTCCGGTTGATGGCTGCTCACAAGTAGGGCACCAGGTTGTAATGCTCCTGGTGTTAGGCTCAGGGAAAATGAAATCCAAATAAGCACCCAAAGTACACCAGCAGCGGCGCAGAGGCTGCTGGGTGCAGGGTGCTGTTTTGGCATTGGATGCCCTGTTTTCAAAGGGGATTCTCCGGTTGCAACAAAGACTGTAGGCTCGGGGACGAAGATCTCTTGGAGGTGGCCACCAGCTAGAGAGGTAAGTGGGGATGCGGGGACACAGGCGGTTAGGCCACCCAAGGCCATGGGATGTCGGGTGCAGGGGTGTCTTTAGGTGTTGGGTTTTCTTACCAGCTCCGGTTTTGGTCATGGAGGTCCTCTAGAAAGAGACAGCAGGTGTCATTTGGAGTGCTGAGGCAGGTCAGAGATCACCAGATCTCCGGCCAGGGTCACCATGGGGACCTTGTGGTGTTGAGCCACTCTAACTTGGGCCAGAGGCATCAGGTGCAGACTCAATGTTTTGGCTGAGGCCAGAGTCTGTTGGTGATCCAATCTGGTGCTTACGGGAGACAGTCTTTTGTTTGCAAGGCAGGGCAGGTCCTACTGGTTCTTGAGACTGCCAACTGCAGGATCACTAGGATTTGGCTGTTGCAGGTTCGAGGTGGGAACAGGCCGGTAGGGCTGGGGCCAAGACAGTAGGCATTCTCCTCCCTCTTAGCTTCAGCACAGCTTCTTCGTCCTTCTTTTCTTCTTGGTCGGTTCTTGTCTGAGGAGGCCCTTAAATACTAGATTTAGGGACGTTACAGGTAAGTAAAGGTTGGGACCAATGACTCCCTTCTTTGGGGTGGGTACACCCTGTATTATGCCACCCTCAAGTGGGAGGGGGCCATATGCCTCTGTTTGGCTGGGTCCCCCATCCGCAAGATAGCAGGATTGAGAGTTGTGCTTCACTTCGCCTCCCCCACCTGAGCGGTAGGGTTGGCAAAGGGGGGCACACCTCCCTTCCTCACTTGGTTTTCCCGCCGATTCTCCCGCCCAGAGTGGGGGTCAGAACTGGTGGAGGCCAGTTGCTAGAAGCAGCAAAGGCCTGAGGTAGCTCACAAAGGCCTTTGGAGGTTTCCCTTTGTGGACCCTGCTCATCCTGGGTGAGGAGGCTTGGCACCTCATCTCAGGATGTGCATTGTTTCAGACCCCCAAGAGCAGCAGTCTCTCGACCTAGGGAGTCCAGAAACATGTCTGGTGGTGGCAGCTGGTGAGCAGCCACTCAGCCAGGACAATGTTAGGTTGTTTTTCAGGGGCATCTCTAAGATTCCCTCTGTGTGCATTTTTCATTAAATCTCACACTAGCATCAGTGTGGGTTTAATGTGCTGAGAAGTTTGATACCAAACTTCCCACTTTTCAGTATTGCCATTATGTTACTGTAGAGTTCGTAATGACAAACTCCCACTACCGTGTACTCTCAATGGCATTTCTGTACTTAGTGTCCAAGAACTGGCTTAGACACTGTAGGGGTTCAGGGCTCATGCACCTGTACCCTCAGCACTGGTATAGTGCACCCAGCTAGAGGGTTGTCTTACCTTTGCCAGGGCAGTGGGATGCTGGCTTGGCACACAGGGATGTATGCCATGCCAACACTTTACTTTGTTCTGCACTAAAACACTCTGCCTGCAAAATCAGTGTGTGTAAAGGTACAGGGCCTCTAAGGGTGGCATGATAAGTACTGCAGCCCTTAGAGACCTTGCCTGGCAACAGTACCTTTGGAACCTAGGGTACCATTTACAAGGGACTGACCCGTGGCCAAAGAGTACCAATTGGGTTTTGTCTCAATGTAGTTTAGGTAAAGAGCATAGGCCCTGGGTACCTGATTGGCAGGAGCCCAGGGCACACTCAAAAGTACATCAGCAGTTTGGCAAAAAGTGGGGGCAACCATGCAAAAAGAGGGCACTTTCTTACAATCATGCTCTGCAGTAAGATCTTGTGCACATTGGCCAAAAAGCAGCCTCCTGAAGGACTGTGAGCTCATTTTCCAGGGTCTAAGCTGCTACCACTGCTTTGGCACACGGAGTTCCTGTCCTGGACATCTGCCATGCAAGTCACTTAACTTGTGTAGCACTCTTTCTGGTAGAGGCTCAAACCACAGATTACTTACCTTTTGAGTAATGAGGACATTCTATTGATGCTAACTGGCTAATAATGTGACACTGTCTAAAAGTCTTTTAGGGAAATAACAAAACACAGTGCCGGACAGTCTGGATTAATGAAAACAAATGCACACCTAGTATAATTAATTGCTAGGCTGACAAACCTTTTGTGATTAATCACTTGTATTTTATGAAAAAGATTTTTTGAAGAAATTTTTTGGCATCAAGGGATACACACCACATTTACAGAAGTTCACAAGTGCATTGAAAAAACCAAATACAATAAATTAAGTCAAAACATACACATATAACAATTGTGATTACAAAAAAACAACTGTGCAATGCCTCAAGGAATTACGTTTTACTGAGGCACCAATCCTGGATGAAAATGAACAAGTGGACAAGCAGAATAAAACACTAGCCTACTCGTTTCCACCACCACTAGATACGTATTATAATTTCACATATGGTGCAAAAGAATAGGAACACAAGAAACTATACAGAAGTGTAGAATTTGTGCAAGTTATATTCCTATTATGCCCTGTTATTTCAGTATCTGGGTGGAGCAGGACGCCGACGCGTTTCGAACCCGTTAAGTAGGTTGGGGGTTCTCCTCAGGACAAGGATTGGGGGGTCGTTGTTGCTGTAAATTTAAAAAAATGGTATCAATGGAGTGCTGACTAACACCTCACCGAAACTAAAACACTGTAAAGAAACATGCGAGTACCTTATGCTTGAAATATCAGGATACTCCCTGTGGGTGAGATGATATAAACCCTAGTTAGTCTCTGTTGCTTGTAAGACAATATGGGCCTCCATATGATCAAAGGAAAGTTTATGGGCACGTACCTTGATGATTAAAACACTAAAGAGTGTATGGGGTGCCGATGCGCATAAAATCAATAGTTGTGAAGATGTGCCTGGGGAAAGTAAACAACACTACACGTCACTAACCCCACTTCTAACGCCCCAGTTTGCTTCTACACACGTAGCTTATATCAAGCAAAAGGGTGAAATTGACTCCTACCTCGTTCGGCAGAATTTCGTGATTATGCACGAACCCAAGCGGCAGCCGCCGCGGCAGTTCGGCAACTGTGGGATCAAAGGGGAGCAGTATTTAGAAAAGGACCGGGAAAACGTTCACTCGCTCTTTACAAACATTGTTAAGAGAGGACTTACGTTTTGAACGATTCAATCGAGTTGGACATCGGACACCCAAGCGGCGAGAAACTGGCAACGCGAGTGAATAGGGGGCGTGTCCGAGTCTTTTTAACGCGTGATGCGTTAGCAGCGGTATGATGGGACATGTAGTCCGCTAGTATACACGCGCCCACAGAAACGATTGGAAAACTCTTTGATAAGGGTTATGGAAAAAGGGGCAGCTAGAGCGGTGTATGTGGAGTTAGATATCACATCGTGATGCCATGGACTGTGGCAATCTAGTGCATATATGATCATGTTGGCGGAGACCAACCCGGACACCCTTGCAAAGGGATATGACGAGTACATAGGTACATAGGGTAATGAGGATGTTCTTTTTATTAGACACATGAGCGGCAAACAGCAAGAGCAGACAATCGCTGCAGGCAGGCTATCTAGAGATTACTCAGTTCATTAAGGTCATTCAGTCCCACCATGGCGGTGTTGAACCTCAAAATGAGGTAAGCCTCTTTCTGAGCAAGGCGAGCATCTGGGTCCCCGCCTGCTCCCGGGGTGTTCTTGATGTTCGCTAGGATTGTCCATTTCAGATCATTGGATGAATGTTCCTATCGCAAAAAGTGGGATACCAAGGGCGCTGTCAAGACTTAATTGTTTATCCTCGATCTGTGCTGGATAATGCGTTGGCGCACCTCTTGTGTTGTTTTGCCAATGTAGACCTTTCCACAGGGGCATGTAATGGCATATACTGCGTACTTGGTCTTGCAGTTTGTGAAGTTATTATGGCGCCAGAATTTTTGACCATCCATGAAGAGGGTTCCTTCTGTCGTCAGATTGCACACTGAACATGTCCCACATTTGCGATGGCCCGTTATAGGGCCCATATTGAAGAGGGTTCCTTGTGTTTCTTTTTTTGCGACACCTCTTGTGGACGAGATCTGTTGTCCGATGCTTCTGTTTTTTTTAAGAGCGAACAGAGGTTTGCCAATGTGGGGTAAGATTTCTTCAATCAGATGCCAATTACTGCGAATTATTTTCTGTACTGGGTTGGTGTGGGGACCGAAGGTAGAGACACAGACCATTCTCTCAACATTGGATTTTTCTCGTTTTTGCAGAAGATGTTCCCGGGGTGTCCATCTTGCCCTCTTCATCGATTGTTTCAGAAGTTTGGCTGGACAGCCTCGTGCCCTCAGCTTATTGGTCAGAGCGTCTCCGTGAATGGTAAAGTCTTCTGTTCTCGAGCAGTTCCGTCTTACCCGTAGGTATTGGCCATATGGGAGGTTGTTCTTCAGGCTTTTGGGATGGAAACTTGCGTAGTGTAACGCATTATTCCTATCGGTTTTTTTCTGGAAGAGTGTGGACTTCAGGCCTTCTGGTGTGGATTTGATCTCCACGTCAAGGAACGGCATGGATCTGCAGTCATATGCCAGACTGAATTTTATGTCTGGACTGCGGTTATTCAGCCACTGGTGGAACTCCTCAAGGGACTCTGATGTGCCATTCCAGATGCACCACACATCATCTATATACCTGAGCCACTGCCCAATGTGTGCTCCATACGGATTGTTGTTATAGACAAATCTCTCTTCATATTGCGCCATGTACAGTATGGCCATTTCTGGGGCGAAGGGACACCCCATCGCCGATCCCTTTATCTGTAGGAACATTTCGTCCTCGAATACGAAAAAGTTCTTTTTGAGGGCGAGAGGTGCCAGATTGACGATGAGTTCAGTGGGCACTCTGTGCGGGCGAGGTCTTGAATTGAGATACAGTTCTATCACGTCAACTCCATCCTGCTGTGGAATTTGGGTGTATAGAGAGGACACATCCATTGTGACTAAAAGTTGGGTGTTTGGATCGAACTCAACTCCCTCAACTTTAGTTAGAAAATCCATGGTGTCTCGGAGAAAGGATAGGACTTTGATGGTAAACAAACATCCACAAACTTCGAAATTGGCTCCAGCACAGAGTCACAACCCGATACTATCGGGCGGCCCGGTGGGGCACTAGGATCTTTATGCACTTTTGGAAGGAAGTACAAATGTGGGGTGCGTGGAAAACGTTTTACAAGAAACTCTGCTTCTTTAGGGCCAATGATCCCATTGTCTCTTGCATCTTTGACAATCCGTGAGATTTCATGGGTGATCTCAGCTGTAGGGTCCTGTGTGATGAGGCGATACCAGTTGGTGTTATACACGTGTTTCCTTCCTTCGGCTTTGTAGAGGTCTTTAGACCAGAGGACCACTGCGCCTCCTTTGTCCGCTGGTCTGATCACTGCTTCTTGCTGATTCTTCAGGGATGTTATAGCCTGTCTCTGATCCTTGGAAAGATTATTAGGTATGAATCTTCTTTTCTTTTCCAGCTGATTCAGGGAAGATAACACTTTCTGCTCGAAGGTGACAATATTCTTTGCCATGTTGTTATTTGGCGGGCAAAAAAGAGATTTGTTTCTTAAACCAGATACCTCCATTTGTGGTTCATAGGTAGAGTCTTTGAAGAACCATCTGAGGCGTATTTTTCGAAAAAATTCGATCACCTCCAATTTGACTTTAGTAAAGTCGATGTGCGCGCCTGGTACAAATGAATGTCCCAACTGCAATAGTTCCTCTTCTGCCTTGGTCAGGATTTTATTGGAGATATTGATAATGGAGGAATCTTTTAAGACTTGTAATTCCGCTTGCGCGTTGACATTTCCCATTGCGGTGGTTTGAATTTGCTCCGCTGCTGTGGTTGGCCCTGCCCTAAAAAAGGCCTCTTCTGTTGGCCCCTGTTAGATGATCCTTCGCCCGGGTCAGATTCCGCGGACGAGTCGGAGGATGAAGTTTCGGAAAATGTTAAAAATCTTTTTTTGGATCTTCCTGGGTACGAGTTGAGATATCTAGTGGACTCGGAGCGGGTATAGAAATCCTCTTTCAAGTATGGGTACACAACTTCTAGATTGAACGCCTTTTTATCTTTCTCAAACTTCGTTGTTTTGAAGTTTATTGTATTGTCTTTAAATGTTGTGATCTCCTTTTCTATCTTTTCAAGAAGAAGTTTGGCCTCCGACTCCGTATGATTGTCCTTGATGTTCTGGAGTTGCTCTTCAATCTCCTCAATTTCTTTTTTGCAGATTCTGTGGGCTGTCTCAATGGTGTGGACCATGAGATCTCTACTGCATTTCGTGCTAATGCAACTGAACCCTTTCTTGTAAACTGGGTCGTCAGTGAAGAGGACGGGTACGTTCTTTATCTGTAGACCCCACGGTATTGTGCCAGCTCTTAAATTTGCAAGCAGGAACTGGCCATGAAGTTCTGTTCTGATGTGCTTTTTTTGAAGTCTGAGAAGCTTGTCTGCTACGTTTTGCTGCTTAGCCGTGCCACTCAATGTGAATGTGGTGAACAGTGTTGAGTCAGCGAGGAGTTTCTCAATGTGTTCCTCACTAAAAGAAAGTGTGTCCTTATCTGCCATTTATTTTCCTAAACGGAATACACTTAATGTGTTTTTTTGTCTGCAGTCAAGCGACTTGAAGCCTTACGGGTAACGACCCGTTCAAAGACGCAGAGAGAAGAGGGAAAGGCTGGGTCCTGTCTCTGACCGGCTTGGACCACTCTTATGGAACAAACAAAACACAGTGCCGGACAGTCTGGATTAATGAAAACAAATGCACACCTAGTATAATTAATTGCTAGGCTGACAAACCTTTTGTGATTAATCACTTGTATTTTATGAAAAAGATTTTTTGAAGAAATTTTTTGGCATCAAGGGATACACACCACATTTACAGAAGTTCACAAGTGCATTGAAAAAAACGAATACAATACATTAAGTCAAAACATACACATATAACAATTGTGATTACAAAAAAACAACTGTGCAATGCCTCAAGGAATTACGTTTTACTGAGGCACCAATCCTGGATGAAAATGAACAAGTGGACAAGCAGAATAAAACACTAGCCTACTCGTTTCCACCACCACTAGATACGTATTATAATTTCACATATGGTGCAAAAGAATAGGAACACAAGAAACTATACAGAAGTGTAGAATTTGTGCAAGTTATATTCCTATTATGCCCTGTTATTTCAGTATCTGGGTGGAGCAGGACGCCGACGCGTTTCGAACCCGTTAAGTAGGTTGGGGGTTCTCCTCAGGACAAGGATTGGGGGGTCGTTGTTGCTGTAAATTTAAAAAAATGGTATCAATGGAGTGCTGACTAACACCTCACCGAAACTAAAACACTGTAAAGAAACATGCGAGTACCTTATGCTTGAAATATCAGGATACTCCCTGTGGGTGAGATGATATAAACCCTAGTTGGTCTCTGTTGCTTATAAGACAATATGGGCCTCCATATGATCAAAGGAAAGTTTATGGGCACGTACCTTGATGATTAAAACACTAAAGAGTGTATGGGGTGCCGATGCGCATAAAATCAATAGTTGTGAAGATGTGCCTGGGGAAAGTAAACAACACTACACGTCACTAACCCCACTTCTAACGCCCCAGTTTGCTTCTACACACGTAGCTTATATCAAGCAAAAGGGTGAAATTGACTCCTACCTCGTTCGGCAGAATTTCGTGATTATGCACGAACCCAAGCGGCAGCCGCCGCGGCAGTTCGGCAACTGTGGGATCAAAGGGGAGCAGTATTTAGAAAAGTCTTTTAGGGCTGCTATGATCTCAGACTGCTTTTGTAAGGTTACCATGCTACTCCCACCTCAACAGCAGGGGGTGATTCAAGCCTGTGAAACTCGGAAACACCCTAACAGTGGAGAACCTAAGTTACAGGTAAGTTATTTTATTCCCAACTCCTACTCTTGAACTATGTTAGTTTGATGCACTTTGTATCTTTCAGCAGGTTGGACACTGGAGTTCTGCTACATGGCTACCAGACAGGTCTTTTGGTATGGTGGCTACTTAAGACTTAATACCTTAACTTAGCTTGCATTACTACAAATTCCACCACAGCATCTCTTGGCCTCATCGAAACCTGTCCAGTCCTTGACTATTGTATGCATCTATCCTATGCCCTACCATTTCAGTAGATTCTGTACTAGCCTCATTTAGCTCTTACACTTTCCAGAGGTCTTCTCTCTCCCAGCGTTCTTCTTGATGGCTAATGTTACAATCTGTCTTCTTTGCAGGGCAACTTGAGTCAGCAGCAGCTTTCATCCAATACGTTTGTTCGTGCCCTGATGACATCAGTGTGCCACTCTGCGATAGTTTGTAAGTGACCAGCAATTTCTTGGGGTTTGGGGGGGAGTGAACAGCATTGTGAAGTTCACATTTAACAGTTTGTTGAAAGAAAAAAACGAAAAAAAAACGAAAAAAAGAAAAACTTCCTATGAAACATAGTAGTTGTCCAATTATTAGTGGTCTATGTAAGCAGGTTGGCTAATCCTGCATGGAGTGTCACGAAGTATTTCTTTCAACTTCTACCAAACCAAAAAAAAATTGGTCAGAAAATAATAGCTAAACACACAATGTGATCTCTTAATTGGATACTGGTGCAGTTGTTGATTATTTGGTAGTGTCCTGTATATAGGAAATGGTAACTTGCTGCACTTCCTGAATTGTAAATTTTAGGGCAGAATACAGTCTGTATGCCTATAGGAAACTGGGTTTTGCAGCATAAATCCTTTTCTGGTTTCCCATGCTGTGCATTTTTTGCCATCTAGTGGTTGGGTAGGGAATATTCCTTTTTTTTTTTGGCTTGGGGCATCGTCAACCACCATTTGGTGCTAGGTCCATCCTTAGTGTGACGTCAGACGGCGCCCTGGAAGTTCTTGTGCGTGGTAGTCCTCTTCAGATTCTTTTTTTCTACCGTTTGGTCTGGAAGCAACGGGAGACACTCCGAAGATTTGGATGAAATCCCCGATAGAATCCAACGTCAAAATCCTTGAAGGGGATACCAAGAAGAGGCGTACAGCGGACAGCGGAGAAAGCGACTAAAGACACAGAAGACAGACAAGGTAAGAAACCCTCAAATGTCCGAAACCAAGGACCAGAAAAAAAAGGTGCTAAAGGCAGCCCAGGCGTTGAAGAAAATGGCGACTGAGGGTCAGCCGCAACCAAGAGAACCCCACGGATCCCTGCCCAGGGATACAGACGAGGGAAGGTCATCTAAATCAACGAAGGCAGGTGCCGAACGAGAGGCCACAGAGGGACCACCACGCCCAAGAACAGGATCTGTTCAGCCTCAGATGCCGAAAGGGCCCTCGAGGCGGAGTAAAAGACGCCTCGAAGCAGAAATGCAAATTGAACAGTTGATGAACAGAATGCAGAACAATGTCATACATTCACCCCAGTACAGAGATCTGGGCCTAAATCCATCGTGTTTTTGCTCACCATGCCATTCCAGTTTGGACCCAGCCATATGCAAATCAGTCTTGACCCCGCGCCCAATGGGAACAGTCCAGCCAGAACTGCCAGCCCAGGTCCTCCTTGGACTGGAAACAAGCATCCTAGGTCCGGTTTTGGCTCAAGAAATATTGAAATGGGCCAATTCAATGACAATCAGCTGTAAGAAAGTGTCCTCTTTTTGCATGGTTGCCCCCACTTTTTGCCAAACTGTTAATGTACTTTGACTGAGTGTGCACTGAGTTCCTGCCAACCAGGTACCCAGGGCCTAGGCTATTTCTCTAAACTGCATTGATACAAAACCCAATTGGCACTCTTTGACCACATGTCAGTCACTTGTAAATGGTTGTGGGAAAGTGCCCTCTTTCTGCATGGTTGCCCCCACTTTTTGCTGATGTGCTTTAACTGAGTGTGCCCTCGGCTCCTGCTAATCAAGTACCCAGGGCCTATGTTCTTTCCCTAAAACTGCATTGAAGCCTAAACCCAATTGGCATCTCTGGCTACAGGTCAGCCCCTGGTAAATGGCACCACAGGTACCCAAGGCACTGTGACAAGAGAAGGCCTCTAAGGGCTGCAACACTTATTGTGCCACCCTTAGAGGTCCTGTACCTTGACACACTCACACAGCCTTTGCAAGCTGCGTGTTTTGGTGCAGAACAAAGTGAATAGTCGACATAGCACACATCTGTGTGCGCCATGCCTACAACCCACTGCCCTGGCCTAGATCAGTCATCTGGCAAAGTCCCTGAGTCTGCACCCGACGCCCACAGCCCGAGTTTGAGTGGCCCAACACCAAGAGTTCTCCCTGGCGATCC
The DNA here is from genome assembly GCF_964263255.1 of Lissotriton vulgaris. NCBI lineage: Eukaryota > Metazoa > Chordata > Amphibia > Caudata > Salamandridae > Lissotriton > Lissotriton vulgaris. The sequence continues at coordinate 143,782 of NW_028246508.1, forward strand.
TGACCCGAGATCCGGTGACCCCTGACCTGCTTCCAGCCGACGCTTGCAGCCTGAAAACAGAAGGTTCCCCCCAACCATGACCAGGAGCTGGTAAGAAGATCCGACCCTAAAAGGCACCCCTGCACCCAACCTCTCCAAGTGGTGGTTGCACCCAGAAGACCTTCATCCCTGAGCTGGCAGTGTGTTTGTAAACCCGAGACTCCCCATTGAAAGCTAAAGGGTGCCCGATGCCAAAACAGCACTCTGCACCAGGCTGCCTCAGTGCTGCAGAGGGTGCACCATTTGCCCTGAGCTGAAGTCCAGGAGCTTTGCTCCCACAACCCAGTGGCCTGCTCGTAAGCAACCACCAACCAGAGTCCCCCTATCCCCCATTGGCTAAAATTTGGCCTCAGCACTCTGCGCTTGGCCCCCTAGTGCAGCCGAGGGTGTAACAGTAGTGCATCCTTGACCCTGGGGGACCCCTGAGCCTAACCCCAGAAACCCAACTCCCACAACGGAATACTTACCTTTGAACCGATAACCCTATGTTCGAGGCATGTGAGCTGTAGATCACATGCTGAGCAAAGCCGGCCATCTAGTATTGGGTCCAGATGTTTGCTCTTTGTTTTTGTTCGAAGAAGTCTTTTCTAGTCACAAGGTAGGTGACTCCTCCTTTCGGTGATAGAGCGCATTGGCATCTACTCCATTGTTAGGTTGTTTTTTTCCGCCATCGGGTTCAGACGTAAGTTTCTGCGCTCCGGTTCGGCACCGTTTCTCAGGTTCCCTTTCGCGCGCAATCCCCTACCCTCAACTGTATTGTTTCTCGGTCGCGTTTCCCATTCTCTGTGTATCATTTACAATCAAACATCTTCGATAAGAAAACTCATGGAGAGCCGTTGGACCTACCCGCGCCAGGCTCGCTAGCAGTCGATGGAACGGACTCCATTCAAGCTCTGTCCCGGGTGTCGTGCCAAGTTTCCACGCACCGACCTGCATGAAGTGTGCAGTCTGTCCCTGGAACACAACGAGAAAGACTGCGATGCGTGCCAGTCATTTCGATCAAAGAAGACGCTTCGCGACTGTCTTGCTCGATGTCGCGAGATGCAACACCAAGCTGCTCCATACCTTACATCTTCGGCGAATATTCCGACCGAGAAGAAACACACCCTCAAGGAGCCGAGGAAGAGGAACATATCTCTGTGTCCGTGGCTGATTCCAACATGGAAGAAGAGGAGCAAGTTACTCCGGGTCAGCGTACCGTGAGTACAGAAACCCTCTATGCCCCAACAACCAAAGACAAAAAAGGCTCCGGTCCTTCCTCTGCGTGCGGCCAAGGTCTGCACGAAGATAAATGTTTTCAGCACCCACTCCCGCGGGCCCGGTGTTGAAACACAAATAAAAGCTTTCCGGCTCGGGTCGGCCCCATGCCGAGCCAAAATCCTCTGCGCCGAAATCTAAGCACGTCTTGGTCCATGTTCCATCTTTGTCGAAGCCTAAATCTTCGGTACTGAAGAATTCGGAGCCGAAACTTTCGACGCTGAAAACTGCAAGTAAAGATAAAATGACTCCAACAAAAGAACCTCGGTCCGATGTTCCACCTTCGGATCCGAAACAAAAAGAACTAGTTATTAACCAAGATACTGTACATATTCATGCCAAATTGCCTGAAAAAATGGAATTGGCCAACAGGATGACCATCACATGTCCCTGCAGAAAAGGAATATGGGCACAAACCCTTCACCACCAATGTGTCACCTCCTTCCCCTACTAATCCTCAATTACTCATCACACCCACTCATTCGCCACCACCACTATCACCTGACCCACAGGATGAAGGGGATGGAGATGAGGATAGGCCACAAGATGTTGACCCATGGGAGGATTATGATACAGATCCACACACTGCCCCTGACTTATACCCGTCCAGGCCATCACCACCTGACGACAATATAGGCTACATTGAGCTTCTTAATAGAGCTGCTCATTACCATGGGGTGGAACTACATAAGGAAACTTTAGAGGAGGACTTCTTGTTTGAGACCTTAAGCTCCACTCAGAAAACTGCACATACACTACCAATGCTTAAAGGGATGCTAAAGCATGCAGATGAGGTTTATAAAGATCCTGTAAGGGCAAGAATCATCACGCCCAGGGTTGAGAAGAAATATAAGCCAGCACCTACGGATCCTGCCTACATCAAGAGTCAGTTGCCCTTAAACTCTCTTGTGGCTTCTAATGCACGCAAGAGAGCTAACTCACAGACCTCAGGTGAGGCCCCTCCTCCTGATAAGGAGTACAAGTTAATTGATGCATCTGGCAAAAGGGTAGCTTCACAAGCAGCTAATCACTGGTGCATTGCTAATGCTCAGGCTTTGCTAGCCAGATATGATAGGGCTCATTACGATGAGCTAGAAAAACCTATGCAATTTCTGCCTGAGGAGCATAAATATAAGGCAAATGATCTTATCCAGGAGAGCAAACTTGTCACCAATACCGCCAACAAGTGCACATTAGAAGCAGCAGACACTGCAGCGCACACAGTAAATACCAGCGTACTGCTACATAGACACGCATGGTTGAGAATTTCAGGTTTCAAACCTGAGGTACAGGCATCAATTCTCAATCAGCCTTTTGATAAGGAACACCTCTTTGGTCCAGCAGTTGACACCTCACTGGAAAAAATGAAGGACACTGAGGTCTCAAAGTCCATGGGGTCTTTACAGTTACCTGAGATTAGGGGTTCCTTTTGGCGCTCCTTTTAACAGGGTCGGCTCCAAAAATATTAACACAGAAAAGTTTTAGAGGAAAGAATGGTAAGGGAAGAAGCAGAGGCAACTCCACCCCCACTTCCCTTCAAATAACAAACAGTGACTTCCTTTCGCTAGCCTGGAACTTACAGACACTCCCCCAAACATTCTTCCAAGCTCACACAGGAACATCATACCCTTCTAAAAAAAAGAAGTTCTCTCTCTGTTGGAGAAAGGAGTGATAGAACCAGTCCCATTAAAACATCAAGGGACCGGGTATACTCCCTGTACTTCTTAATTCCCCAAAAGGACGGCTCTCCGGCCTATACTAGACGTCAGAGAAATAAATCCATACATTCAGTCAGACCACTGTCACATGGTCACTTTCCAGCAAGTGCTCCCACTCCTTCAACAAGGTGACTTTCTATCCTCTCTGGAATTAAAGGACGCCTATTTCCATATACCAATACATCCTGTTCAGTGCAAATACCTCAGGTAGTAGTAGCAGGACAGCACTATCCGGTCAAGGTGCTCCTATTCAGAATAACTACCGCACCCAGAGATTTCACCAAGTGCTTGGCAGTAGTCTCAGCTCATCTTCGAAGACAACACATTCATGTCTTCCCGTATCTGGATGACTGGCTCATAAAAACCAGCTCACAAGAAAGCTGTCTCTGTCACACTCACAAAACATTGCAGTTGCTCCACCATTCACAGTGAACCTGTCCAAGTCCCATCTAAAGCCATCCAACACACAGGCGTATTTAGGAGCCACAATAGATGCACAAAAAGCTTTGCCCTACCCCAATCCGGTCAGAATTGCAATATGCTGACTCTACCCTGCCAGTTTCAGCCTCAACAATCATTGCCAGCTCGAGTGTTCATGCAGTTACTAGGGATGATGGCGTCTTACATACCAATTGTTCCTTATGCAAGACTTCATATGCGTCCCCTTCAAGAGTGCTTAGCACGTCCGTGGAACCAGGGTCAGGATCTGTTATCAGATCTAGTGTTGGACGGCCACACCCATCGCTCTCTGCAATACACAAAATGTTTCAAAAGGGTGGCCCCTCATCGACCCAGTTTCACAGATAGTGCTAACAGCAGACACATCACTCACTGGTTGGGGAGCTCATCTCCACACGCATACAATTTAAGGCATATGGAGCCTGCAGGAAAAGCAGCTTCACGTAAATCATCAAGAGCTGCTAGCGATTTTTCTAGCTCTCAAAGCGTTTCAAGTTCATCTAGTAGGCAAAGCTGTCCTGATCCGTACAGACAACATGACGGCAATGTACTACATTCAAAAACAGAAGGGAACACACTCTCTCCAGCTGTCACAACTAGTACAGACCATCTGGAGATGGGCCATACGTCACAAAATGTTTCTCCTTGCTGAACACCTTCCAGGAGTAAACCATCTGATTGCAGATCTGCTCAGTCATCCAAGACAACAGATCCACAAATGGGAACTCCAACCTCAAGTTCTCCTCTCATTCTTCCAAATGTGGGGTTTCTTGGACATAAATCTGATCAGCACAAACCTAAACGCAAAATGTCCAAGTTTTGCATCCAGGCATCCACACCCATTGTCCAAGGGCAATGCACTATGGATGATAAACAACTATTTATCGCTTTTGCTCCACCACATAAAGGCAATCCTATATCAAAATCAGGCATTGCAAGATGGATAGTCCAAGTGCATTCAAATATGCTATGCAAAAAGAACACCAACAATTCCCCCCTAGAGCACACTCAATACGCAAGCTAGGGGCTTCTATTGCATTCTTAGTAAATATACACATAGATGATATCTGCAAAGCTGCAACATGGTCTACACCTCACACATTCACAAAACACTATTGTGTAGATGTGTTAGCAAGACAACAAGCTAGTGTGGGCCAAGCAGTGTTACGTACTCTATTTCAGACTACTGCAACAGCTACAGGTTAGCCACCGCTTCGGGACATAACTGCTTTATAGTCTATGCACAGCATGTGATCTACAGGTCACATGCCTCGAATGCTACTTACCCTGTATGCATCTGTTCTTGGCATGTAGAGCTGCAGTCACATGTGCCCACCCGCCTCCATGGGTACCTGTCCCTGTTGCAGTTACATTTTACTTGGATACATAGATATATGGATATCTCTTACTAACTCCATTATCACCCTCTGCGGCAAACAATCTAACAATGGAGTCGATGCCCATGCGCACTATCACCGAAAGGAGGAGTCACCTACCTCGTGACTGGAAAAGACTTCTTCGAACAAAAACAAAGTGCAAACAGCCGGACCCAACACTAGATCACAGGCTATGCACAGCATATGACTCTACAGGTCTACGTGCCAAGAACAGATGCATACTGGGTAAGTAGCATTTTCCTACTCTCCATAGGATAACATTGACTGTTTTTTTGTGAAAAGTTTCTAAGTGTGGAGTTGGAAAATCTAAGAAACCCTTTAAAGCTGTAACTAAATAACAAAAACGCTATTACTTACCTGTTTATAGGAAATATCCAAGTGCAGTGTCCAGGTATACTGCACTGTGTAAGAAAAGTAATCTGTAAAGTAATCTACTTGACATTCTACTGAAAAGCCAATACAAAGTATATGTACAGTATATCAAAAGCATTACATTACTAGTAGCTCTACTGTAATAAAATCAAAGGGCATATACAATTGCAATTTAAACTGTTTACAAACTGCATTACTGCTGTAAAGTATTTATTGCGTACCTGTGCCAGGCTTGCTTGGTTCTTGAAAATAAAATAACTAAATATTTTCATACAAAACCAATTGGTCTGAAGGTCAGTCTTTGAGTGTGTGATATCATTTGCGGATTGTGTACAACAAATGCTTAACACTACCCTCTGATACAGACTTACTGCTCGACCACACTACCACAAATAGAGAGTAAGGTGCTATCTACTTATACCTCTGCCTGCCTTTGGGGTTCCACTGTTCTCTGTCCACACTATACGCCACTTTGGTATAGTATATACAGAGCCAGCTTCCTACACCCTTCTCCTAAGTCTTCTACTCAAAAAGACTTTGCTAGACTTGTAGGCTCAGCTACAGCCTCACCACCTTCCATTGGGACTACACAACATGAAAACTATCCAGACAAAAGTTAGAAATGCGGTGTCTTGTGGGAGGGTCTGCTCTAATGGTAAAATCCAGCACCTGCTGGCAGCTGTACTAAATACAGCTAGGTATCCACCCAATTGGTGAATGCTGCTCTACACAAGAATCCCCAAATCATGAACGGCACCCAGATTCAGAGATCTCTTTGGAACCATATATGGTGTGACTGTGTTATGTAAATGATCTCAGCATAAACAAAATCAGAAATTGAATTAGGAAAACTAAGTTTCATGTACAAAACATCTGGGGTTTTTAAAATGTATCCTGGCATGTAGCTATTATTTTACAGAACTGGGGGCCAGATGTAGGACGGCTATTACTGGTCGGTAACGGCCGAAATTAACGAATTTCGTCCGTTACCGACCGGTAATAGGCTTTTGTTATGTAAGGGGCCAATTTACAGATTCGGTAAATACCGAATCGGTATTTACCAATTCGGTATTTACCGCATCGGTAAATGACATGTAGGAAGCACTTTAAACAGTGCTCATGTGCTTTAAGGATTCGTTATTTACCACCAACTATCGGTAAATACCAATTCGGTAATTACCGAATCTTAACGATTTGGTAATTTTTACCGATTTTTTATCTACATAGCAATTACCGATTCGAAAATACCGAATCAGTAAAATTCGGTAGTTTCGAATCGGTAATTTACAATTACCTACATCTAGCCCTTAGTCCATTAAAAAGAGTTCTTTGAGGTTGCAAGATTAATTGACCACTGTTCAGACATTTTAAGATAATGTTTATATTTCTTGTTGATTGTTTAGACCTAGTTACCTAATTCTGTATGGTACAAATCAAGCTGACTTTGGTGCTTCACACATGCGTGGTGAATAAACAAACTTCCTTCTTTCAGTTGAGAATCCGTACCGGGTGGACATTACTGTGATTAGGAGCCGAGCCAAGCTTCTTCAGAAGTACTTCAGCGACGAACAGAAAGATTTACAAGCCCTGTACGCCTTACAAGCCCTAGTCTGCAAACTTGGTCAGCCCCCAAGTAAGGACGTTCAGCTATTGACCAGTGTGATTAAATTGCATTTAGTCTTGTCCCTTCCGTCAAATGATTGTCTTCTATAGGACTATACAACCAGATGTCCTTGCTTACAGTTGCTATGCTTCTTTCGTGGACCTCTTCACATTTTTTCCTTCACCTGTTTCCTGGGGGTGGGTAATGGGAGAATATATATAAGATTTTTTGATAGACCTATGAGAAGATTCCCGTTAATTTGTATTTTTAATGCATATGATCGGAGTGTTTTCTAGTCCCCGGCTCCTTTAGTTCTTTGCCTTTTAAATTTGTGGTTTAAAGTTCTCAAATCTAAAAGAGCCTGAAGGTTGTTCTTCAATTACTTTAAGAATTCCTTTTCCATGGTGTTTCACCATTGTCTTCAGTTTACGTTTGGCGCAGGTATATTTCCATTTGTTGTCTAGCATTGTAACTTTTACAAAATAAGATCAAAAATGTTGTGTATTGTGGCGTTAGCTCTAGAAGCTATCCCTTTAATGCCTTCTTTTTTCATGGTGTCTTGGTGATTTCAGTTTGGACTGATCCACAAGACTATCTCAATACCAGCTTTACATTCCTGCATGAGAGGCCAATAAATGACCATTTTGTACCAGTTTATTACATTGGCCTTGCAGGAGGCATTGAACAATTGGGTGTTAAATTCTTTCTTGGGTGAATTAACTCCCTGGCCGTGGCGATAATTCTGCCGCGCCGCTAGGGGGCAGGGGGGCCGCGCGGCGCCGCCATGCTCGTGACAGAACCACTCCGTCACGAGCCGCGGTGGCGCTGTGCTTGTGACGGAATGGTTCCGTCATGGCCCCGCCCGCTCAATAGAACACGCCGCGCAGGGGCGAAGTCAGTGCCACCGCGGCCGGGCCGTGATGGAACCATTCCGTCACCAGCACAGCCCCACCGTGGCTCGTGACGGAATGGTTCCGTCACGAGCGCGCAAGGGGTTAAGATATTTTTAATATGCTCATTCAGAAATTTACCCATTCATAGGTTCTCATAACAATGAGTGTTTTGTATCACAGATAAAAGTAGGCACTGTATCACCTGCCTCTCCAGTCCTTGCACTCAGTAACACCATGCTTGTCTTTCTGTAGATCTTCTACGAATGTTCTTTGATGCTTTGTATGATGAGGACATCATTAAGGAGGAAGCCTTCTTCAAATGGGAGTCTAGCATGGACCCAGCTGAGCAACAGGGCAAAGGCGTAGCACTCAAGTCCGTCACTGTTTTTTTCATGTGGTTGCGAGAAGCAGAAGACGAGTCGGACAATAACTGAAACTGGCGCTCGGTCATTGGGGCGGAGTCACCGCACTTTGACATTTTTTTCACTTGACTGATTTGCATTACGAAGAATGAAATAAAACTTTCTCCAACCCCCACTGGAAATTCATGAGAGAGAAAATACACAATCCTGCGTTTATGGAGGTGTGGAGTAGACTTGACCACATTAGAATGGTGTTGGATTGTCAACGCCCCCCTCTATTTTCAACACTTCATTTTGTTTTTGTTCTCTTTTTTCTTTTTTGTGTTCTGTTTTGAAAGCCTGAGTACTTGAGGAGTGCGGGAATGTAAAGACTCAATTCAGGCCCACTCACCTATGGCAACTCGGATTAATTTCTGAAGCGCTCTGCACACCACAGAAATGCTATAAAAACCGGCCAAGGACAAGCCCATAAGCCTGATAGACTGTCTCCAAAAAATGTACACAAAGCAAATCTTGCGCAAATTAAATGACTGAATACTAGAGAATGATATACTCTCGTCCTGCCAGGCGGGTTTAAGACTAAAGGCCAGCACAATTGGCCATGTCTTTAGACTCTCATGTTTAACCTGGAAATACGTGAATCTGAAACTTGGGCACATATATGTTGCTTTCATTGATTTGAAAGCAGCGTTTGATTAAAATCCAAGAAATCTCCGATGAGAAACTCTGAGCAAGCAGGGTGTACCTGCAGAGATTTTATTGCAAATCTCAAGGCTTCAAGACAATAATTTCACTAAGGTACGATAGGGTTCGGGGAGGAACGTACAGAGGACATCCCTATTAAAAGGGGAGTTAGACAGGGATTTGTCTTGGCCCCAACCCTGTTTTTATTGTATGTGAACGACTTGGTCCATCATTTGCAAAAATGGCCACATGATTCCCCAAAGTTTGGAGGAACCACCTTTGCGCCCTAATGTTTCTCAGACACCTTGGGGGACTACAAAACCTCCTTGATAGTTTCAGCAATTATTGCAATGAATGAATGAATGAATGAGGGGTTTCTTGTAACGCGCACACTTAGCCCCGTGGGCGTCAAGGCAAACTAAGGACTTCGAAATAAATCCTTCTAAGACCAAATCGATGGCCATCAGAGCACACAAAAATTAAAAAAAACACGATAGCATTGGATAGGGTATCATTAGAAGGTGTTGCCAATTTTACCTATCTCGGTGTGACACTTGATTCAAAAGTGTCTTGGAAACCTCACATAAATAAAGCCAAGGCAATTTTATTACAAAATTCTATCCCTATTGTCAGGAAACAGTCCTCTACAGAGTCAAAGGCCATTACTCCAGCTTTTGAGGTTTATAAGTACAGGGCCCAATCTACAGCACTTTACAGATCAATTATGGGGTGGAGGAGATTTTAATTCTTTAACAACAGGGTTATACAAAATCATGAGGATGCTCACATCACTTCCCCAAAATACCCCACTGATTCCCTTATTTTATGATATTGGCATGAAAAGATGGGAGCATCTGGCCACATTAATATCTTTGTTTTATTGGGTTAGAATATGGACTACTAAAGAATTAAAACCATATATGCAAGCATTAAGAGAATTATCGCGACTTGATACTAATCTAACGTTCCCTTGGTTTACCCATGTGCAAAACTGTTTTTTAAAGTTGGGCCTGTCCAGGTTTTGGGCATATCCCCACTTACTGGCGCAAGATTTAAAGACTGAGTTAAAGCATAGCTACTGGGATTCTGTTATGCACAAGGGCACTTTAGATTGTACCTCAGGGAGACTCACTATGCAATTTCTGTCTCACAAATTGTCCCAGAGTTTCGAACCATTTCTGGATGAAATTGAACCACAGTTAGCTAAATCTCTCTATCTGAGATTTCGATAGGAGACACTCCATATCAACTCTTTCACAGCTAAATGGTCTAACTCACAAGTTGTGGGAAAGGAATCCAAATGTACCTTGTGTTTGTTGGACGCAAGTGAGGATATTGCACATATTTTAGTTTTTTGCCTTGTTTATTTAAAACTGAGAATGAAATGGAAGCATATCTAGGCTCTAAGAATTTTAAAAACCGATAGCTCAAGGTACTTGTTGCAAGTTATTCAAGGAAGAAGAGAGGGCTAACGTTTTAAAAATCTTTGAATTACAAATGCAATCTACATCTGTGTACTGTATCTGATTTTAGACTATATTTCCAAAACGAATACATTCTGTAAAGTCTTTTTATTATAACTAAATCCATCTTGTTGTAGCAGGATGGTAATATTTTAGTGCCTAACGAATATACTACTCTAATTATGACCTCAATTGTGAAAAACTAATTAACCACTTTGGCTGGATTACTCAAGGATGTTTTAAGAAAAGGTGCAGTGTGTATCCAAATGTACTCAATGTGATTACATAAGTGGAAAATTTCTTAGATAAAACAGCAATCTTTATTTTGTGTATTATCGGCAAATGAATTCTGTTTTTAAGAATTTTATCATTTATTAATTGTACAGGATTTATTTTTAATGGTGTGTTCTTTTATGATTCTTTGAATCGAAAAAAAGATAAAATGACTGACTATTATTATATATATATAGATATGATGACAACATTTTGTTTGGTTTGGGGTTTGGACCTCATTAATTATTCTTTTCCTGAAGGGGTTTGTATAGCTAAAGATGAGGTTCAAACCTTGTTATGGATTATTCAAAAACTTTTTTTAAATCAAAACTTAATAAAATGTTGAATTGGAGCAGAACTTTCAGCGGCCGTACAAAGTTCCTGCTATGTTGGTGGGATTTCTTTGAACAGTTCTGTAAATAAATGAAAGGGCGGGGGGTATATATTTTTTCTTCTCCAGATTTTGCTAATATTATGCTCCATGTTTTACTGCAATTTGCATTAAGAGAACCAATCATTTAGCTGCCTCTACATGTCTTCTGCAAGGGAGCGCCAAAGTGGTTTCTTTGCTCCCAACACGTTTATGGAGATGCTTATAATTATTAAATCCAAAGAACCAAGGATCTACTGCTGTTCTAGTGAAATCTGTAAATACTTTTTTGCTTTCTTTATTAGGTATTTAATTGACGATTCAAAACTAAAAGCATCTTTTCACCTAAACTGGAAATAAAAGAACATTGCAATATAATGTGACTCTGCTGTGCAGGATCCAGATGTTGGCAGGATGACTAATGGGAATTGGACTTTCTCTCATATTAGTTAAAGTGGGTGGTGGGTGATTATGTAGAAAATAAACTACATTCAGTCGTTGAATGAATGGGGAAAGTAGGAAGACTACATTACAGAATGCTAACTGGGAGTTCATATCATTGCACATCCTTAAAACGTGTGGCAAGTAACATACAACATTGCATTTAGTCAAAGCGGATATCATTTTAAATGAAATAGTGGTACTCAAACTAATCCTAAACACCCTGGTACTTAAAGTGTAAGGTATGGGTTCAACCAAGGTTGAGACCCCACTACAGTTTGAAGCAAACAAGGGCTTTGAGTACGCACAACTTACTGTAAATTTGTTATGAATGTCAGTATAAAAAAGTCTCCATAAGATTTGGTTGAGTCCAGTAATAACATGTTCGAGGCATATGAGCTGCAGATTACACACTGTGCATAGATGCCCACCTAGTGTTGGGCCTGGATGTTTGCAGTTTGTTTTTGTTCTAGAAAGTCTTTGGAAGTCACAGGATAGGTGACTCCTCCTTTGGATCATACTGCGCATGGGCATCGGCTCCATCCCCAGATTGTTTTTTTCCGCCACTGGGCTCGGATGTGTTTCCAGCGCTCCGTGTTGGAACCGATTTCCTTCGGCGCGCAATGCTCGTCAGCTTCGACTGTATTGTTTCGAACGCGTTTCCAGCCGACGCTACTCTTCAACTCCGTAGTCTTTGATTCCGGTCGTCAACGAAGGCCTTCAAGCCTACCTAGACCTCAACTTCCAGCTCATGGAAAGGACGCCATTTAAAAAATTTCCTCTATGTAGGTCGAAGTTTCCTCACACAGACCTACATGAGGTGTGTAACCTTTGCCTCTCACAGGAGCACGAGGCCAAAGACTGTTCCGCTTTTGCCTCTTTCTGCTCCAAGAAGACGATCCGGGACCGAAGAGCTAGGAGAACAATGGCTCCCTCATCAGCTCCAATTCCAGACGACATCTTCCAAGAGGGGCGTCGACATCCCAGAACAACAGCATGGCGTTGACAGCAACTCTGAGGCCGAAGATTCCGAAGTCGAGGACATCACTCCAGCACAAAGTGTCGTAAGTAAGAACGTCGACCCCCGACCCTTCCTCGACACATTCAAAAAAAGATTTGGTCACTCCCTCGCCTTTGGGTTCGGGTGCACACCAAGACACTGCTTCCAATGCCTTGCCTTCGTGCTCGGCTAAGAAGCCCACTAAGCCTTCAGGCGACTCGGGCCAGAGTCAGCCTACCCACGGTGCCGGCGCACATCTACCGGCACCGAAAAAGATACCATCGTCTGCCTCCACGACGGCATCGAAAGGGTCCAAACACTGGTCGACTAACTCTTAGTTAAAAAAAACGACCACTGGACACACCTACACCTGCTCCTCATCCAAAGAAGAAGGACATTGCTACCTCTCCTCTAAGGATTCCTTCTCCTCCTCCTCTCTCTCTCCTCCTCCACATATACCATCACCGCCTCCTCCCTTACTGATCTTTTGACTGGGTAAGAGTGGTCTGCTTAATTCAGACACTCTGTTCATCACCACCCCCTTTTCTGAATCATTTTTGTCCACCATAAGCGTGGAAGGGTATACTCAGATGTGAGTCCCTAGCTCATTGCACCATCAGAAAACAGTATAAGAATTGGCTTGGTAGTTTGGTCTACCCTGTTCCCATGATGCACTGGGCCAGGGTCAGACTAATTTGCATATAGCCAAGTTCTGAGCTGGGATGGTGCAGTGAGCTAAAAAACGGTGATGGATCAAGCCCTGATCTTTGGACTGGGTAAGAGTGGTCTGCTTAATTCAGACACTCTGTTCATCACCACCCCCTTTTCTGAATCATCCTCCCCTACCACAGCACCCCCCTATACCTATTCCCATAGCAGATGATGACAACAGGGATGATAGCTCTGATGACACAGGGGGTGGTGCAGATAGTGAGCCCCCACCTCAATCAATTCCTCTGGGCTCACCTGACCCTTGGAATGATTATAACACTCCAGATGTCCATAACGTCCCTCAAGAAGACACATATATCCCACTAGGCCTTACCCACCAGAAGACACTATGGGATTTAATCAACTAGTACACAGGGCTGCATAATACCATGGGGCTGACCTACATACTGACCCTGTAGAAGAAGACTTCCTAATGGATATCTTTGACAACCCACAAAGGTCCGCATCAATTTTACCCATGCTTAAGGAAGTTATTAAGCATGCTCCAGAAGTCTTTAAAGACCCATTTAGTACTCGTGTCATCAACCCACGAATAGAGAGAAAATATATAGCTGCCCCTTTAGATCCAGCATATATTAAAGGCCCAGCACCATTAAACTCTCTTGTGGTGTCTAATGCACGCAAAAGAACTAATTCACAAACATCAGGTGAAGCTCCTCCACCAGATAAAGAGTCTAAGCTCCTTGACGCATCCGGTAAAAGAACTGCGTCTCAGGCAGCAAACATGTGGCGTATTGCCAATACACAGGCATTATTGGCAAGATACGACAGGGCAATTTATGATGAATTAGAATCATTAATGCAGCACCTCCCCGATAAGTATAAAAACAGGGCAAATGAGCTTATACAAGAGGGTAAAAATATCACAAACACCTCTATTCGTTGTGCACTAGATGCAGCAGACACTGCCTCCAGAGCAATTAATACCAGTGTTCTGTTGCGTAGACACGCATGGCTACGCATTTCAGGGTTCACACCTGAAGTCCAAAGTGCCATACTTAACCAGCCCTTTGATGAGCGACACTTATTCGGACCTAATGTGGACGTATCCCTGGAAAAGATGAAAAAGTATACCGATACAGCCAAATCTATGGGAGCCTTGCAGTCGCAGGCTCCCAGACACACATTTCGCTGCTCATCTTACAGGGGCGCCACCAGGGAATACTCTTCAGACACACCCTCTACTTCTTACAAAGCCCCCACACAATCCACCTATAGTAGGGGCTACCAAAGAGGCGGTTACAGAGGTAACAACAATAAGGGCAGAGGTAAAAACAACAGCTCCCACTCTGCCTCCACCCCTGCCCAATGACTTCCCTCCCCCCGCCGCATTCCACTCCTGTCGGGGGAAGGCTACAACAATACATGCCAGCCTGGGAAAACATCACATCAGACAGGTGGGTGCTTCAAATAATTCAGTCAGGTTACTGTCTCAAACTAACATCTACCCCCCCCCCCCCAAACATACCACCCAAACAACATCCACTGTCACAAGAACATTTGATACTGCTCAGACAAGAGGTTATATCCCTCCTGCAGAAAAATGCAATAGAAATAGTTCCACTGCATCAGCAAAACAAAGGAGTATACTCCCTGTATTTTTTAATTCCAAAGAAGGACGTATCTCTGATGCCTATTCTAGAACTCAGACCCTAAACCTGCACATACAATCAGACGACTTTCATATGGTCACACTCCAGCAGGTCCTTCCACTACTTTCACAAAACAACTTCCTTGCCACTATAGATCTCAAGGACGCTTACTTCCATATTCCTATCCACACATCGCACAGACAATATCTCAGATTTGTACTAGACTGTCAGCACTACCAATTCAAAGTACTCCCATTCGGAGTCACAACAGCAACAAGGGTGTTTACCAATGCCTAGCGGTAGTAGCAGCACACTTAAGAAGACAGCATATTCACGTCTTCCCATATCCAGACGACTGGCTCATAAAGGCCAGCTCATACAGCCAGTGTGTACAACACACTCACGCCACAATTCAAATACTCCACGACTTGGGATTCACAGTAAATTGCACCAAGTCACATCTGCAACCTTCCCATGTTCAACAATATCTCGGTGCTACAATAAACACCGAATTAGCACTAGCCTATCCCTCTCCAGCCAGGATAACAAGTGTACAAACTCTCCTAACAAAATTCAAACCGCAACACTCTCTCCCAGCTCGAGTGTTCATGCAGCTCATAGGAATGATGGCATCTTGCATATTCATAGTACCTCACATAAGGCTACAAATCCGTCCACTTCAAGAGTGCTTAACATGCCAATGGAACCAGGCTCACGGTCAATTAACAGACCTAGTGTTGGTAGACAGTCGGACTCATCACTCTCTGCAATGGTGGAGCACCAAAAACCTTTCAAAAGGCAGACCGTTCCTCGAGCCAGTTCCTCAAATAGTCATAACAGCAGACGCATCGCTCTCCGGCTGGGGAGCTCACCTACTGCATCACACCATGCAAGGCATGTGGACACCACAACAAAAGTCACTCTACATCAACCACCTAGAGTTACTAGCTGTATTTCTAGCCCTAAAAGCATTCCACAAGCAAGTATCAGGCAACACTGTCTTAGTCCGCACAGACAATATGACAGCCATGTACTACATAAACAAGGGGGAACACACTCTCTACAGCTCTCTCAGTTAGCGCAGCAGATAGAAGATGGGCTATACCACTAAAGATCTTTCTCTTAGCCCAACATGTTCCAGGAGTACCAAACACCATAGCATATCTGCTAAGTCGACAGACACAGCAGATCCACGAATGGGAACTTCATCCACAAGTTCTTGAACCATTCTTTCAACTGTGGGGACAACCTCAGTTAGACCTCTTCGCTGCCTACGAAAACGCAAAATTCCCAAGCTACGCTGCCAGATATCCACACCCGCTGTCCAAAGGCAATGCGATATGGATGAACTGGTCCGGAAAATTTGCGTACGCTTTTACGCCTCTCCCACTACTTCTGTTAGTGGAACGCAAACTACAGCAACATTCCCTAAGACTCATTCTAGTTGCTCCAACTTGGGGCAGACAACCGTGGTACAGCACGCTGCTGCAACTTTCTGTGGTACCACACCACAAACTATGCCTATCTCCACGCCTATTAACGCAGAACCATGGAGAGATCAGACACCCGGACCCAGCTCAGCTCAACTTAGCGATCTGGCTCCTGAAGTCATAGAGTTTGGTTACCTTAACCTCCCTTCAGACTGTATGAACGTTAATAAAGAAGCTAGACGTCCCACCACTAGAGCATGTTATGCAGCTAAGTGGAAACGGTTTGTAATATACTGGCAAAACAACCACATCAATCATTTAGATGTGTCTATTCAACACATCATAGGATACCTATTACACCTTCAAAAGTGTAATTTAGCATACACGTCTATCAGACTACACCTTGCTGCCGTTGCAGAATACCTAAAAAATAGGCATCATCTATCTCTTTTTAGAGTGCCTGCCATAAAGGCTTTTATGGAAGGACTCAAAAGAATAATCCCTCCCAGAACACCACCTTCACCAGTGTGGAACTTAAACATTGTTCTCACACAGTTAATGGGACCTTCCTTTGAACTGTTACATAAATGTGAATCGCAATTCCTAACTTGGAAAGTAGCTTTCCTAGTAGCTATTACTTCTCTCAGAAGAGTTAGTGAACCACACGCATTTACCATTCAAGAACCCTTTCTGCAAATGCACCATAATAAAGTGGTTCTCCCTACTAATCCTAAATTCCTACCAAAAGTCATTTCACCCTTCCATCTAAATCAGTCTGTTGAGCTGCCCGTATTTTTCTCACAGCTCCCTCAGACACCTTCTCGATCTCAGGCCTCTCACCAAATACATTGTCAGAACACTTCCAAACGGTGACTCTACAGGATGTTATGCCACTCTTGAAGAAAGGCCACTTTATGACTGCCCTAGATATGTAGGATGCCTACTAAGGAAGATAGTTGGACTACCTTGCTGTAGCGGTTCACACCATTGGAGTCTCTTCTATGTAAAGTTTCTGCACCTTGGTCCTCATAATCCTTCCAATCATTACAAGTGTTACAATTTGAGAATTGTTTCAACTGTGCTTTAATGTTACCAAATGTAAATTCTTTGCATTCAGTTGTGAACCTGCAACCAATGCAATTACCGCACTTAGCATGACGAGAGAGGGGCTCAAGCCCCAGTGTTCATTTAATGTTCCAGCAGATTTGGGAGCGGGTAGTGCCGCCCTGACTAAATGATCCTTTATATTCTTACTTTTGCAGAATGCAAAAAGGAGACATTCAAGTTTGAGATTACTTGCGTTAAGGACCCCCCAATGCTCCAAAATACTTTTCCGGACCGTGTGGCAGACAGGCGAAAAGGTTGTGACACAGACCAGCCGGTTGTGAGTGGGTTTGGGTTTGGGGGAAAAGAGACATTCCCTTGGGCAGTACCAGGCCCTTTTAAATGAGGTGCGTATGAGTCTACATGGGTACCCTCTTGCTGTGAATTTGTTAGATAGAATGGCCCCCTTGCTCTTTGAAGGACAATTTCTCCTGATAGGTAAGAATTGTGAGTAGGAGAGTGAGTCACGCTGTGTTCGGGGTGGTTGCTCTCATACCTTAATAAGGTATTGAGCTCTGTTGGTTTTCTGAATTGACTTGTGATTAACTCTCCATTTCTGTGTTGAATGTTGAGGTAAAAAAAAGGGATTTCATTTCTGCTGTGCGAGATAGTAAAGTTCAGGCTCTGACAGTTGTTATTGAGCCAGTGTAAGAATTGTGCGAGGGTATCTTCAGTATCATGCCAAATAAGGAAGATATTATCGATATAACGTTTCCACAGGGAAATACCTGTATGAAAAGGATTGCATTGAGTGAGGATTCTCGTCATCTCTAGATGGTCCATATAGAGTATAGACAGGTTAGGAGCATAAATGGCCCCCATCGATGTACCCTTGACCTGTTGGTAATATTGGTCATCAAAGTGGAAAAGGTTTCTTGTAAGGCATAGTTCTTTTTTTGTGTTTAAGAATTTTATTGAGTTTTCAGAATATTAAGAAAAACAGGAAAACGAAAAGATAACATTGTTATCAGAACAATAAAACAAAGTACAAATATTATATGAGCAAATAACATAGAAATACACTAGTATTAAATACTGCTAGAAAGAGAGGGGAGAGATAAAAGAAAAGAAGGAGAGAACATAAAAGAGAAATAGGAAGAGGGTAGAAATGTATAGGATAAAATATGGTAGCAATAAAAACAAAAGAGAAAAGATAAAAAGTATTTAAGATATAGGTGCATGTGAAGCAAGATAAGTTGTGAGTTGTGAAAGGTAACCAAAGAAGATCAGATTTAATTTTCTGGGTTAAAGTGGAAGAAGAGAAAGTAGCAATTTTATGTTCATCACAAATGAAATTCCACCAAGTCAATGAGGATAATTTGGAATTATCTTTCTAACATGACATAATAACTTTAAAAGCTAATGCTATAAATAGGCCGAACAATAAAGATATAGGAGTACAATCATCAAAGTCAGGTGAAGATGAACCAAGAAAAACATTTTGCAATGATAGCGTTATATTACAATTGAAAATGTTCATACAAGTAGACCACATAGAACGCCAAAAACTGAAAACATTAATGCAATCATAAATTTGATGCTTTAAAGTCCCAGTAAAGTTAGAACAAGACCAACATAAGGGAGAGGAGGCATGGGAGAACATGGAAATACAAACAGGAGTTATCACTGCTCTATTATAAATAAAATAAAACGATTGAGTAATGCGTGCAGCAGCCGAAATTTTAAATAACTAGGGGCCAGATGTAGGTAAGTATATTTTACCAACTCATAAATACAGAATTTTACTGATTCGGTATTTATGAATCGGTAAAATTGAAGGAGGGAGATTTAGGTAAATTCGGTAATTGAATTACCGAATCTGTAAAAATTGGTATTTACCGAATCGGTAAATACCGAATCGGTAATGCCCATTGATTCCTATGGGCCTTGAAGCCCATAGGAATCAATGGGCATTACCGAATCGGTATTTACCGATTCGGTAAATACCGATTCCTGCAAGGGTGCAGGGGGTGTCACTTTGACACCCTCTAGCACCCCAAATACAGGCATGTGTGCCATGTGGCACACAGACATGCCCTAAGGGCATGTCTGTCTGTCACATGGCATAGGTGTGCATGCACACATGTGCATGCACACCTGGATTCGGTATTTTACCACCCAATTGGATTGGGTGGTAAAATACCGAATCTGTAAGGCCTTTGGGACTCAGAAGAGTCCCACCTACAACTGGCAGTTACCGAATCGGTAAAAATACCGATTCTGTATTTTACCGATTCGGTAAATTTACCGAATCTGTAAAATTGGCCACCTACATCACAAATACCCATTTACCGGTCGGTAATGGCCGAAATCAGCCGTTACCGGTCGGTAAATGGCCTCCTACATCTGGCCCTTAGACCATAATTTATCCCAATCAGAGACAGATAATGGAAAAGATAAGTCAGTTTCCCAGGCTAATTCTGTACGCTGACATTTTGGTTTCTAGAGAATTATGTATGAGGCCAGAAATATGTGAGTGAACACAGATAGGTTCAAGAAAGGGTTCAAGACATAGAACAAATAACAAGGGAGAAAGAGGACAACCTGGACGTGTGCCTCTAGATAGGGAAAAAAAATTAGAGAAACGGTTATTTACAAAAAAACTAGCACGAGGGTGAGAATATAACAATTTACTATAAGAGATAAAAGCTGGACAAAATCCAAACCAGTGAAGTGTTTTAAACATGAATTGCCAATTAATTCGGTCAAAAGCCTTCTCAGCATCCAGGGACAGCGCTGCTAGAGTTTTTTTTTTCATTACTTAGGGAAATGACATTGGCAAACATTCGAGCGTTATCTGCAGCCAATCTACCTTTAATAAAGCCTGCTTGACCGGTTTTGATCAGTAATGGGATAATGTTCTCAAGACGGGTGGCAAGAATTTTTACAAATACCTTACAATCATAATTGATTACTGAAATAGGGCGGTAATTTTTACAAAGGGAATGATCTTTATCAGGTTTGGAGATTAGAACAATCAAAGCTTCCATAAAAGAACCAGAGGCTTTGGATTCAGCAATAAAGGAATTAAAAAGTGGCAAAAGTTTGGGAATGAAAATAGAGGAAAAGGCGGAATAAAATTCCACAGAAAGGCCATCAGGTCCTGGTGCTTTTGACTTCTTCCAAGATTTAATAGCATCAGTTACTTCCTGTAAAGTAACATCTCTCTCTAATAAATCAAATTCATCAGGTAGGGAAGGGGGAGAAGGTAGGCCAGAAAAGAAGGTATCTACATTTTGAGGGGAGGGATTTGTATCATCGGAGTATAGTGATTGGTAGTATTCGTGAAATACATGAGCAATATCATCATCTAATGAAGCAAAGGTATTAGTAGATTAATTTAAGATGGGTCCAATATTTCTAAGTTCAGATTTAATTTTTAAATAGTTGCCCAACATCTTGCTGGCTTTATTTTGACCCCCATGATATGTAGACTTAATTTTAAGAAGGATGTTACAAGCATCTACGGTAGCCAACTAATTAAGCTCAGATTTGGCCTTAATCAATTCATGAAGTGTTGAGGGGGATTTGGAAGTAAAATATGTGTGCTCCAAAACTTTCAGTTGTTGTAATAACGTTGCATATTTATTTCAAGTTATTTTTTTCCCCTTCCAACATAAGAAATAGTGAAAGCTCGAAAAGAGGCCTAAAAAGCATCCCGATTGTTAGAAGTGGAGGTGTCAGAAGGGTTATTAAGTGTAAAAAATTCAGTGATAAATTTAGTAGCTGCTGTAATGAAAGGGGTTTGAGACAATTAAAAATATTAAACTTCCATCTGCTAAATTCGGGGGAACTTAAGGAGAGGTCCAAAACAGAAAGGACAGGAGCATGGTCAGAAATGAAAATGGATCCAATGTCTGATGACAAAAGCGATGGGGGAAGGGATTTACCAATCAAAATGTAATCAATCCTAGAACGAGTTTGGTGAACATTCGAAAAAAAGATAAATTCAAGGGAATCAGTGTAACAAGTTTTCCAAGTATCAAATAATGAACGAGAGGCAATGGCAGATTGAAAAGCTTTGTGGGATTTATCGGGTTTAAATTTACATTGGGATTGTCTGTCAGAATAGGGGTCTAACCATTGATTCAAATCACCAGCAACTACAATATTCGGACAATCAATAGAAGCAAGTAAAATCTTGATAGAATTCCAAAGTTCAGGATAAGGTCTGACAGGGCCATAAATGTTCAAAAGAACCAAGTCTTTATTTTGTATAACAACTTTAGCCATTACCCATCGTCCATCAGTATCATTGTGAGTAGACAAAATTTGCACATGTAAGGATTTATGAAACAATATTGTGTCACCCCCTTTATTACCAACTGAAGTAGAAAACACAACTTGACTCACCCATTGTCGCTTTAATTTGAGCGATTCAGTTTCATTAAAATGCGTTTCTTGACTAAAGGAAACTTCAGCATTTAATTTTGATAAATGAGAGAGTACCTTTTGCCTTTTGACGGGATGTCCAAGACCACGAACAATCCATGTGACAAAATTACATGTAAGGGAGGGTTGGGAGGGTGGTACATGGAAGGAGATGACACATTAGAAGGGAACAGCTGTAAGGAGAAAAACACCAAATATAAGCTAGGAAGAAAAAATACACCATAAGACAACAAACAACACTGATGAAAACATGCAACATATGAAATGTAGTTAAAAAGGAGAAATAACCACAAAAAGAATGAAAAGAAATGAAAAAAAGGGAGAATAGAAAAAAGAGAAGATAAATCAAGGAAAGATATTCAGATCTAAGAGAAAACATCAAAGATTGACGCATAGGGCACAACTGCACAGACGGAAGATGAAATGACGGAGATGGAGATAAAAAGAATAGAATCATTAACAGCCATCATAGAAAAGATAAGGAACAGATACAAGAGATTTAGCGATGAGGAGAAGAGACAGTAGCTGAATGTTGAGACAGAGTAAGAAGAAAAGTTCTCAGTTCACCAGGATCATCAAAAGTATGAGAGGAACCCTCATGAGAGCCAAAAATTCCTTTCTTCGTGCATTAGTCGCAGTGGAAAGATCCTGTGACAGATAGATGGTATGACCTGACCAAATGAGACAACGCTTTGTTTTAGCTGCTGAGAGGACACGCACGAGATCTGTAAATTCCCAAAATAGCATACTAATTCCTCTAGGCCTGGTGGCATTCGATTGAAGACAACCTAGCCTATGAGCATGTTGAATATTTAAGGAGGGCATTGAAGGGAGTTCTAATAGCTCTGATAGGAATTTCTTGAGGAAAAGAAGCATGCCAGTGCCTTCAATATTCTCTGGCAAGCCATACAGGCGTAAGTTATTGCGTCTATTTCGATTTTCAAGGTCCTCAGTGTGGAGTTTAAGACGATGGATTTTCTGTTCCAAGATTGGAATCTTAGTAGATACATCATGAAGATCACTAATGCGTTGATCCATGTCCAATACCTTTGTTTCCATACTAATCCATCCGTCTTCTATCTGTTGAAGTTTCTCATTTGTCGAAGACATAAAAGATTTCAACCCCCTCAACCTCATCTAAAATGGTGTCCAGAATAGGATTTTTAGAAGATAAGATGGGTGAAGGAGGGTCTTTTTTAGCTCTCTTAGGTTTAGTACCTGTAGACATGTTTTAGCAGAAAGTGGTGCTTCATTAGCCATTCTGGAACATCGTGAAGAGTAAGATGTGATTCTTAATAAAGATTTTAGTCTTCCCATACGCTCAGGAGAAGCACATTTTACTGAAGGAAGAGGCAGAAAAAGTAAAAACAGATGTATGGCATACTTTATTTGCAAATCAGCACAAGCTTGGTGGGCATTTAGTACATCAAATGTCTATAAACTGTTAAGTGCTGAAGGGAATGGCAAAAAAAAATGGTAGGATTACAGTAAGATGGTCAACCCGGTAGTCAAAGGGACCTGGGTAATTACGTGTTATAGAAAGGGTGGTCCCAGACCAATTGGGAATAACTTAGATTTTAAGGATAGAAATTCTTAGACAAATATATTTGTGGAACACTATTGTTTATTCAAATAGTGTAAATACGTTTTCAACTGTATTTTTTCATTTTTAGGTGTATGTACATATAAATAAATAATTCACAACTTAACAGTTCCCACTGTACAGGGAAGGGGGTCTTCAGGACAGTGAGGGAGGGGTGGGCAGTTCCTTGTATGATTTTGGATTCATTGTGGTTCATTGTGGTGCGAATATTCCCGCTGTATTACTGATATTAGCACTCTGGAATTAACTTGTCATTTGGCAGAGAATGCTCATTTAGAAGGCACTCTGTGTCGTAGCGTACCGATCTAGGCACGGGTCCTAGTCAGAGTGCTAATATCGGTAATACAGCGGGAATATTCACACCACAATGAATCCAAAATCTTTTAACTGAGGACACCCTGCCCATTAACAAGGAATGTGTCTGCCAATCAAGTAACTCGCCTAATTGCAGAGCATTAAAGGACCTGCGTACAAGGAACTGCCCACCCCCCCTCACTGTCCTGAAGAAGACCCGCCGTGTAAGGGGTAGTATGCCTACAATGAGGGTCGAAACGTCGACTACCAACCACAGCACTTGATCGGAGTGTGACCTTGTACACCTGTTATTGATGATGCTATATTAATGTTATACATAATTTTGGATTCATTCCGGCAAGGCTCCCCTGAGAAGCCATCTTTAATTGTTGAAAGCAATTTACGATTGAATTGTCACTTGACCCACCCACACCTTTCCATACACTGCACTACCCTCCCCCTTCCCTGTACAGTGAGCACTGTTAAGATGTGAATTATTTATTTATATGTACATACACCTAAAAATGAAAAAATACAGTTGAAAACGTATTTACACTGTTTGAATAAACAATAGTGTTCCAAAAATATATTTGTCAAAGAATTTCTATCCTTAAAAAAAAATAGTAGTCATA
Organism: Lissotriton vulgaris; assembly: GCF_964263255.1. Classification (NCBI taxonomy): domain Eukaryota; kingdom Metazoa; phylum Chordata; class Amphibia; order Caudata; family Salamandridae; genus Lissotriton; species Lissotriton vulgaris. The sequence goes on from NW_028246508.1 coordinate 167,892, forward strand.
ACTTATATGCAAGAAAAAACATGTATGTCAGCAGGCAAAAACATCATAATCATGAGGAAACTCCATATAATATAGTGCAGAGCCTGATGTATATATTCATAAAATGATATCCAATCTTGTTAGAAAGAGCGTCTGCATGAGGGAAACAATGTGCTGAGGAGAGCTTCATTCGATAACAAAGAGTTAGAGAAGTCCTGAAGCGAGGGCACATATTATATAGATGCAGCTGAGAATCACATTGCCGAGCGCTTTAAAAATCTGAGGAGCTCCATTTACCTGAGGCGTGGCTTTGTGAGATTCTAGCGAGCGGTGGTCGATACAAAATGGCTAACCGCTCGCGTCCGAATGTGAGGAAATTGCCGTCGCTGTTCCCGTCGCATCTATTACCCAAAATGCGGTCAAAGCAGCACCGTATGCCGCTACGACCTTTCAGGTGAGAAATTCCTGCTTCCGCCTGCACCAAGAAGTATAAATAGAGGCTTTAATGAGCAGAGGAGCTCCACGTCAGAGCGGAGCTCAAATTGGAGTCGCCATCCTGCCGCGGCGCTAGACCAAGCCCCCGTAAGGCATAATTCTAACAGTTGTAAGATGAAGATAGTTGGTACTTCATTGGGGACATCGTCTTGTGTTGAGTATGTGTTCGATAACTAATAGTCCTTGGAGCTGAGCTGGAAAAAAGCTACCCCTCAGTCACTGTTTGAGTGTATTTTGCTGATGTTTTGTTGAGTACTATTTAGGTTTGTCCCATATAAGAAAGAAGGGTTCAAGCCCTATGGAGCCTGTCATCGGGCGATGTCTGTGCTATCTGGAGCACAACTGTAAGAAAGTCCCCCTTTTGGAATGGTTACCCCCCCCCCACTTTATGCCTGACTCTGATGCATCTTTGACTGAACATGCACTGAGTTCCTGATAACCAGGTTCACAGTGCCTTTGTTCTTTTCCAAAACTGTACCTTTGTTTTCTCAGTTGGCACACCACTGTTGTGTAATGTTCATAAATCTTGATATAGTGCGCAACTCATCTCCAAAGGGACATCTCTGTGCTGGTACGGCAGGTGCCGGTGGGAAGACAGCTGTTAAAATAGCCATGTTTTAAGGTGTTTTTTAAACCTGCTGGACTAGGGCAAGTGCGAATGAACAAAGGGAGTTTGTTCCAGTGGAACAGGGCCAGATAAAAGGCTCAGCCCCGGTATTTAGTGGTGTGAATTAGTCTTGAACATAGGAGAAGCTGGTTGCTTGATTGTAGGTGTAGGAGCGGAGCAGCTGCAGTGGGCAAGTAGAGCTGAGCTGAGCTGTGCGGCCGCGGCGGGTACGGCGCTTTGGTTCTTGCTCTCTTGGCTGTTGCATTTGTGTCTGCGCTTGCCAGTTGACCGCTAGCCGACCGCCAGAATACCCCTCTGCCCCAGAGTCCGGAGCTGGAGCCCCCACCTCGGAGGTAGTCACAGACAGCCACAGAGAAATTGAAGCAGGTTCGGCGGCCCAATCGGAGCCCAGCTACTCTCCGGAGCCCTGCCGACCGTAGATGTGCCTGTCAGGCCCGCAGGTGAGAGCGCCCAGGGGGGGGGGGGGAGCTTAGCTTCGCACTCTGCACCCTGCGCCCTGGTCCCTCGTTCTAAAAAAGAAGAATGAAGAAGTAGGCCTGCAACCTCCGGGGAGAGGTGAGGAGGTGAGCTTTGGAGGCAGACAGTTCTTTTCCCTGGCTGGCCGTAATTCATAAGTAATTCACAAGCAGAACCAGATCACACACTCTCTTGAATACATCGACAAGAGCCCGATGTGTGGCACGTGTGCGGCTACTGCTAGCCACTCGCTACGAACTTTGCTGTTGTTGTTGTCCCTCGCTGGAGCCCAGAATCACCGCGTAAACCTACAGGAGTAGCCAACTGACCTTCACCTGCTGTTGCTGGAGCGGCTGGGACGGCGAAAAACACCGCGTGGCCGCAGAGGAGAGCGAGGCGCCGCCCCCGGGACTGCGAGGACCAGCATGCACCATCTCTAGCTGGTCCTCTTCCCGTGAGAGGCGCGCCCCCTCCCAGTGCCACACCCACAGCCAAGCCCTTAACATCTTGCGGCATCCGCTTCGCGGGTGCCACTCGCTACGAACTTTGCTGTTGTTGTTGTCCCTCGCTGGAGCCCAGAATCACAGCGTAAAGCTACAGGAGTAGCCAACTGAACTTCACCTGCTGTTGCTGGAGCGGCTGGGACGCCGAAAAACACCGCGTGGCCGCAGAGGAGAGCGAGGCGCCGCCCCCGGGACTGCGAGGACCAGCACGCACCATCTCTAGCTGGTCCTCTTCCCGTGAGAGGCGCGCCCCCTCCCAGTGCCACACCCCCAGCCAAGCCCTTAACATCTCGCGGCACCCGCTTCGCGGGTGCCACTCGCTACGAACTTTGCTGTTGTTGTTGTCCCTCGCTGGAGCCCAGAATCACCGCGTAAAGCTACAGGAGTAGCCAACTGACCTTCACCTGCTGTTGCTGGAGCGGCTGGGACGCCGAAAAACACCGCGTGGCCGCAGAGGAGAGCGAGGCGCCGCCCCCGGGACTGCGAGGACCAGCATGCACCATCTCTAGCTGGTCCTCTTCCCGTGAGAGGCGCGCCCCCTCCCAGTGCCACACCCCCACAATCCTCCACTTCCTATAAATCATCCAGGGAACGCGCGTCGCGGGACGCGCGCGGGACGCAGCTCGGGGCGAAGACCGGGCAAAGAGCGGGCCGTTTGAGGCCGCTCGAGTACGAGAGAGTCCGGTCCGGTCCACCCCCCTAACTGCTCCATCACGGCCATCTCCTCATAGGCACTTATTACGCTCTGATCCCCTCAAATCCACCCATTGGAAAATGAATACGCGATCTAACAAACAGAAAAAAGCAAAAAAAAATGGGATAGGAGACAAATTGCTTGGTCCAATGGACGATTTCCTCGCCAAAGCAAACACATTCATCGATCAAAGCATAAGCTTAATCGAGGGGAGAGTTTCAACTGAACTCGCCATTGCACGCCGATCCTCAATGGGACTATTAGCTACCGCAAGAACCCCAGATGCCCAGGCAACGCCAACTCCAACGACTGTGTCTGCGAACAGACTCAGTCTCCCAAACAACGTAGACCTCTCTGCCACCCAACTCTCAGTAGCTTTCTCGGACAGTGACCTAGAAAAAACCCCAGACATCTTCCCCGACCCAACCCCTGAAGAAGTAAGGCAAACGAGAGGGAGGAGGGAGGGAGCTATCAAAAAAAGAAACGTTAGCAAAAAACCAGACCACATCGAAAACACCAAAACGGCTGACCTCATAGTACTGGTAGGCGACACAAATCCAGTAGCATCTCCCCTTCACCCTGCCCCCCCGCCCAGTAATATAGCAATGACACATCAACTACCACATGATCTTCAAGATTCCCCAATCCCGGAACCAAAAAGCCCACGACAATTAGGAAAAGAAAGAGAATCAGCCAGATTAATTAAGGAGATAGCTTCTCTGCTGAACTCTTATATTCGCCCTTTAGAATCTAGACTTAGTAACATCGAGAGTCTAATTTCAAAAATCTCTAGTCCTCCCAAAACCACACCCCCCCAAGTCCCTTTAAAGCCTTCAGATTCCTCGACCACAACTCATCCAAATAAGAAATCGGTAACGTTGCCTCCTCCACAGACCAAAAAACAACCTACAGTAAAGGTTTCAACAGTACCAAATCCTCCCACTGTCCAAAAAACCACTCCCAAGTCCTTGACCATCCCTCCACCACCCAATCCACTTCCTACACCTATAGTAAATACCCCGAGCATAAATACCCCTTCCTCTAAAACTCCTGTTACGACAAACCCCCCTGCCTCCATAACCCCAGCCATAACAAATACAAAACAAACAAAAACAAAAGCAACCCCGAGAGAGATTACTGACCAAAGACCCTCTGTAAACCTGCCCCAAGCGGCATGCCCATACGTAGTGGTCATGACAGGGGTCCCTGAACTTACTGGGGAGGGGGCTGAACCCAACTGGTCACTGAAGAATAAAGTACAGTATTGGCTGAACACTAATCGCCCTGTTCCCCAACACTGGAAAAGCACAATAGCCTCAGTCTCCCGGACCGCATGGGTGGGACACAGAAAAAAAAACATCCGGGGTGACTGTGTAGTAATCACGTTCGAGGATCCAACCATAGCAGAATATATCTGCTCTTGGGAGTTTAATACCTCTGGGGGAATTGCCACAAGACCCTTGTCATACTTCTATCCAAAACGATATCACAACAATAACTATTCCCGTGATACCGATAGCATTTGGAGGAAACCAATACTACAGCCATGGGAGCTAGACGTCGCTGGTCCAAAATTAATCCCGCGACATAATGAGCCTGACCACCCTTGGTGGCCATCAAATCAAAACCACCAGCAAAGAGAAGCCCCATGGCAGATCATGGGCCCACATAACAGATCTAGAAATTGGGACCAGTGGGAGAGACCACCGCAGAATCCATATGGCACCAGCTACAGAGAGCCCACTAATGGGCAAAACTGGCAAGGGATACCGTTGATGAATCGTTTTAGCGGCCTGGAAATGGTCGATTGACAAAGAAGCAATTCCCCGGAGTCAGTACTAACAACTGAGGACTCGACTAACCCTATAATAGAACCTCCTCAAATGGAAAAACCACCTCTAGACAACGCACTCTCACTGTTACCTATTACCTTCTGGAATGTGGCAGGCCTCCGAAACAAAATAGAGGACGGCTCGGCCGCTGGTTTCTTGAAGGACTCACAAATCATTTGTCTACAAGAGACATGGACAACGACACCTTTACATCTTGCGGGTTATAGGACATTCTCATCCCCCGCCCTTCCCAGCATCGCAGGTAGACCGAAAGGGGGTCTGGTAATATACCTGGCTAACACAATTTCTGACTTGCAGATTACTAAGGTAGACCTAACTCCACACTTCCAGATTCTCACACTTACAATTGGGAAAAAACTTTGCTTCACAATAATAAACCTCTACAACAACTTAGAGGATGACATCTTTCTGAATGTTCTTTCACTAATCCAATTAAAAATAACCGATCATTGGCACGCCAAACAGAAAAAGGAAACACCGCAGATAATCTGGGGAGGAGACTTTAATATACACCCTTGCCCCCTGAATGACACATGTGGGATAAAGGACGAAAACGATAATCCACTGGTACACTTTTCCCACACAGGAGTGGGGACTGTCATGAACAGAACATTAGCTGATCTGGATCTTCAAATCCTGAACCCTATACAACAGCGTTATAGCAAACTAGAACCTACCTATAGAGGTAGGGGCCACGCGACCACCGTAGACTTTGTACTTGTGACAGAAGGCTTAAAAGACCATACCAAAAATTTCAAAATTCTGGAAAATAATCTTAGTGATCATTCTGCATTAAACCTGAGCTTCTATATCCATCAACCAAGGTCACTGATGGCATCGATAGCAAACACGCTGGCGCAGAACAGACTGGAACTGGGGAAAAACAATGGTTATACCATAAAATGGGAAAAGGTGGACCCAAACGCACTAACAAAACGGCTAGTAGAATCCTCCTACAACAGCTTTCTGATCTGCCTGGACCCCTATGCAGACCCAAAACAAATTCTGGAAAATTTCAGCATAATAATAGACCAAGTTAAAAAACAGCTGACTAAAATACCCAGACAAAACAAAATAAACTCCACAGGTTGGTTTAACCGAGACTGTACAAAAGCACAAACTAAATTAAGGAAAGCTCTCGGAAAACCAAATAGAGATGCAACAGAGATCCAAGCCCTCCGACGAGTGTACATCACTTCCAGAAAAGAGAGGAAAAAAGAACTGAAACTATCCCTGTGGAACGCCCTACATAAGAGCGCACTCCTGAAAGATAGTAAGACCTTCTGGAAGATTGTTAAATCACCCGCGCTAGCTGACTCTTCCGGTCCAAAAATAGATGTGGCCATTGACGAGGATGCGTGGGTGAACCACTTCTCAGAAATCTTCAAACTGACACCAAACAGCGAAGAAAATCACTCCAACCTCCCTTTAGTCTCCTATCCAATAACCATGGACCTTGACATGCAGGACCTAGCATTGGCACTATCTTCAAGTAAAAGCGGGAAAGCTCCTGGTCCTGACGGGGTTCCAGTTGACTTGTTCAAACACCTACCGGATTTATGGGTTCCAATACTGACAAGAGTCTGTTTAGCCACAATGGAACTCGGCCTGTTAGAGTCATGGTCCTCTTCAATTATGGTCCCAATCTTCAAGAAGGGGGACCGCCAGGACACAAAGTGCTACCGACCGATTTTGCTCTTAGATTCTCTGGGAAAAGCAGTTGGAAGAGTCCTCCTTGAAAAATTACAGCAATGGGTGGAAGATAAAACCATCCTCTCGGACTTACAGTTCGGGTTTAGGGAGGGCTTTGGGACAGTTGAACAGGCCCTAAACTTAAGTCTGTTAACTTCAAAATATACCCACGCTAAACCTGGCTCCATCTACATGGTCTACGTGGACTTGTCCTCCGCATTCGACTGCGTTTCGCATGCGAAGCTTTGGTCACTGCTGAGTGTAATGGGGGTCGACCCTCCCCTTCTGAATTTTCTGAGGGAACTATACAGTGAAGCCACGGCGAGAGTAAGATATGGAATAAACGGAGAACTGACAGCACCATTCAGGGTAGAGCGGGGAGTAAGGCAAGGGTGTGTCCTTGCTCCCTTTCTCTTTTCATTATACACAAACGGCCTAGAAGAGTCTATGCTGCAAGGGGCGAGGGACCTCCCCAGTGTAAAAGGTCGCTTGATCCCCGCGCTCCTATATGCGGACGACGCAGTCATTTTAGCTCGCACCCCCAACGAACTGCAGAAATCTCTAACTAAATATGCAGATTTCATGGGGGCTTTGGATCTGCGTATCAACATCAAAAAAACGTTTGCTATGGTAGCTGGTCGATCAAGGAAAGCAACCAAGTCGATCTTTCTGAACGGCGAAAAAATTGAAAAGACCTCACAATACCCGTACCTAGGCATCATGATCGATGATGCCTTAAATTGGAAAGCGGCGGTTGAGACCAGGAGGCATCTCTTCAAAAGAGCAATCATGGCGCTGATAAAATTCTCTAACAAACTGGGAAAAAGAGCACCAGTTGAACTGCTTCAGATCTACGCTGCAAAATGCCAATCTATTGCATTATATGGAGCAGGGACCTGGGGCCACGTTTCCTCCAGCTCAATACAAAAAGAAGAGAACATCTTCATCAGTTTCCTTCTCTCAACTCCTAGAGGCACCTCCACCTACGCCTCACATTTAGAGCTGGGAATCCCCCACATTGAAGACTTAATAAAAATTCAACCTCTCCTGCTCTGGAGGCGAGCCTGGCTGTCGGAAAAAAACACTCTGACTAAAAGTATCCTACAGGACACTATGGAATTGGACCACACTCATAAAATCGTATGGCTCTCGTATGTCAGACACTTTTTTACGGATTTGGGCCTACAAAAGTACTTTTATACCCCAGATACTTTGAGAGAAACTTCTAAAAAAGAACTGAAACGACTTGCGCTGGGTCACTTGGAAACACTGAGACTGACTACGCAGATCACAAAAAAATCTGTTACTCAAGCTATTATGACCCAGCAGTCCCTGAGAATTCAGTTATATCTGACCATGGAGCTAACAGTCTACGAGAAAATGCTCTTAACAAGATTCAGAATGAATCTCTTTTTCAGACTAGTGACTTTTCCTGATAAAAACAACTGGAATGTACAGATAGACCCATGTCCATGCGACGACCTTTCCCAACAGTCCACCATACACACAGTACTGTTCTGTAAGTTTTATCACCCCCATCGGAAAATTTGGTTAATTCCCCTACTTAAAAAATGGGGCCACAGACAATGTCGCCCAGCCATGCTGGCGCTCCAAACCTTGGACTCTGAGTGTACTGTCTATTATGTTTTAAACTTCTTAAAGTGTATTATGAGGCATCGAAACAACTTGTAAAACAGTGGACTAATTTGTATTAATATTTGAAAATGCAACATTTTTTAAAACGACTATTCTAAATTGTACTTTTTAAAACCAATTATCAATTTTGTATTATGTGATATCTTTTATGGTTTTGCAAATGCTAAAAAACCGAATAAAGATTATTATTATTATTATTATTGATTGTAGGTACCTACTTGGTACGTAAGGGGTGAGTCTGGATTGGAGGTATTTAGGGCCTAACCCTAATAGGGATTTGTGAGTGAGGCAGAGCAGTTTGAAAAGGGCTCTTTTCCAAATAGGGAGCCAGCGTAGTGCCCCGAGTATGGGGGCTGACGAGGATCTTGGAGGCAGGTTGTTTAAGAGTCATGCTGCCATGTTTTGAACAAACTGTAGTTTTGCGAGCAGGGCTTTGTGGGAAGCACGGAGCAAAGCATACAGCCCTAAGGCAGGGTGCATTATACCTCATTTGAGGGCATAGCTGCATGACCAGATATGCTCCTACAGTGTCTTGGTCCTTTCTTAGACATTATAAGTGCATGGTGAAGCCAGACTGAGTACAAGGGCTGGGAGCTTGTCAATGCGAGTTCCACAGCTCCATTATGACTTTACCGAATTCCAGGTTTTTGGTACCAAATATCTCAGATTAATGAGCCTACACTGACACCAGTGTTGGAATCATTAATAAATGCACTCAAAGGCACTCCAGATGTCCCCCCTTAAAACCTACCAACCCACTAGGGTGTGCCTGGCTGGTCTGCACTAGTCTGCCACCTCTATCTAGACATGTTTATGACTTCCTAAGGTGGGAGCCTTTTGCTCTTGTTAGTCAGAAACAAAGCCTACGCTGGGTGGAAGTGCTTCACACCTACCCCCACTCAGGAACAGCATTGAAAGGTGGTGAGCCTCAAGGCTTCCTGTCCTTTGTTATGCTGATCTGGGCCTCTCCAGCTAGTGGAGATGCCCGACCCCTGACCAAGCCCATTTTGTGGCCGCAAGATTGGCAGGAAAATTGGTAAGCAAGAGAGGTGTGTCACCCGGGACCACCCCTAAGAGAAGAGTTGGCCTAATGGCTAGCACGGTCGACCTTGAATCTGGGGAACTGAGTTTGAGTCTCGTCAATGACGCGGAACATCTTCCGATACCCAATTTATGTCAAGTTCGCTCTATATTTGAAACTCTGTAAAAAAAAAAAAAAGGATGTCCTAAGCTGAAGTTGTTGTGTACTTCCTACAAATCTGCAGGATCTGTGCATTGTTTGGACAACATAAACTAAGGGATTGCTGTTTAGAACGATTCCTGGCACCCCAGCAGGCTATGTTAGCCTATGGACCAGCTAGCTCACAGTGCCACTATTAGCCCACGACCCTTACCAAGAAGCGAATAGTTTCTGGCAACCACTGAACATGACCCCTCTTGAACCCCTCGGGAATCGTTGGAATAGTGCAGTACTTTTTGCTCACTTAGTCTCAGAGAAATACACAAACGATGGGGTCGTTTTCAATAAAGCATTTCTTGAACCAGCATCATTCTACTGTAAAATGTGTTTGCTGCGAGAATAATCAGACAGAAACAGATATATAACATTACAATTACCGTCAGAGTAAATAAAAGGTAGAATTCTACCATGGTGCAAAACAGTAAATATTGGAAGGCATATCGATACATGGCAGTAATCGAGTGTACTCCTAAAATGTAAACCCTATCTAAGTTTACCTAAGTGGTACCCTAGCATATATGTGGGTGCAAAGCTAAGATTTCCCTAGGAAAGAGCCAACCCCATTACCTGATGGGAGAGAATGAAGGACCCCGTCTTGGTCTCGAGTTGGACACCCTGCAAGGTATGTCAGACCACTGCGTGCAGGACCTCAGCATCGTGTGTCAGCGTGGACGCTTTCTCCTCTGGTTGCCCAGTGAAGATGTGGTTCTTTTCTACCTAAATGTGAAATGGTTCGGTGGGTCTGTTGTTCAAGAATGACGATAGCAGTGACATTTGTACAGAGTTATTATACAGAAGATGGTAATCCTGCTTTGCAAGTCCTAGGCAGGGGATTAAGATATGGTACTAAGAGCCCTCATGCATAATAAAATAGGCTAGTTTTCGAAGAAAACTACACAACATTTATTCGGCACATGACTAGGTAAAAGGTCAGCGCCAGAACCTTTATGTAGGGAAAGGTAGATCAAATATTTTTGATATTGGATACAGAGGAAATAACAAGGGGCTCGAGGTAACTACAACTGAACCTCCCCCACTACCAAACAATGACTTCCCTCCGCTTCCTCCAGACCATTCCACTCCGCTTCCTACATGTCTGGAACAACATCACCACAGACAAGTGGGTGAGACAAATGATCCAGTATGGTTACTGCCTGGAACTCACCTCTACCCCTCCACACATACCACCCGGACAACAACCAATGTCCATAGAACTTCTTACGCTTCTAAAGCAGGAGGTTCTGTCTCTCTTGCAAAAACATGAAATAGAACCAGTGCCTCCACATCATCAAGGTACAGGGGTTTTTACTGTTCATGGGGGCGCACCAAAATAAAAGTCCAAGAAGAAATAAGTAGAAAAATGTTCTTTATTTATCTTTATCCATTAAAATACACGTCATCAGTAAAATGTGTCACGAGTTCAGCCAACGCGTTTCACTCCCTACCAAGGAGTTTCTTCAGGGCGCTGCAAATCTTTTTGGTGTGTTGTGTTCAAGGGTTCCTTCTATAGTCACAACCGTTTTTTAATGCCATTCATTTATTCACTCCGGCATAGTTCTTAAGATTCTGCAGTATCTGTCTTCCCTTCTCTTTTCACGTTTTCATGGACTCTATGTATCTTGTCCACAAATCGGTTCCAGTAATCCACTGTTTTACCCGTCCATGGCCGTATTCGTTCAAAGTAATTGCGGTACTGTATTAGAAGACGTTCGGTTTCAGCGTCTCGGCATGGTTGGTTCCAGGTACAGGGGTTTATTCCCTTTACTTTCTCATTCCAAAGAAGGACGGTACTCTCAGGCCAATACTAAACCTCAGACCCTTAAATCTGTACATACAATCCGACCATTTCCACATAGTCACTCTGCAACAGGTTCTTCCTCTGGTAAAACAAGGCAATTTCCTTGCCACTTTAGATCTCACGGACACCTACTTTCACATTCCTATTCATCCTGCTCACAGGAAATACCTACGGTTCGTAGTGGACGGTCAACAATACCAGTTCAAAGTCCTTCCATTCGGACTAACAACAGCACCCAGTCTTCACAGAATGCCTCGCAGTGGTTGCAGCCCACTTAAAAAGACAACACATTCATGTGTTTCCTTACCTGGACAACTGGCTCATAAAAGCCAAGTCACACATAGATTGTCTACAACAAACACACAAAACAATCCTGTTGCTGCACGATTTAGGGTTTACAATTAACCTTACTAAGTCACAGCTTCAACCGTCCCCATCCAACAGTATCTAGGTGCAACAATAGATACTTCCAAGCACTAGCATTTCCCAATCCTGCCAGGATAGCCACTATGCTAGCTCTCATAACAAAATTTCATCCAAAAAAATAACGACCAGCTCGAGTTTTTATGCAGCTCATAGGGATGATGGCCTTTTGCATTTTAATTGTCCCTTACGCAAGACTCCAAATGCGTCCATTACAGGAATGTTTGGCACATCAGTGGAATCAGGCCCAGGGTCAGCTTACAGATCTGGACGCCGCACACATCGCTCTCTGCAGTGGTGAAACACACAAAATCTTTCCAGAGGGCGGCCGTCCCTGGCCCCGGTTCCACACATAGTGCTCACAGCAGACCCATCGCTCACCGGCTGGGGAGCTCATCTCTTAAACCATTCAGAGTATCTGGACCCCTCAACAGAAACTCCTTCACATCAATCATCTGGAGTTACTGGCCATATTACTCACTCTCAAGTCATTTCAGGTACACCTCGTAGGCAAAGCTGTCCTCGTCTGGACGGACAACATGACAGCAATGCACTGCATACAAAAACAGGGGGGGGGAAACACTCCCTACTGTTTTCACAACTATCACAAAGCATATGGAGATGGGCCATTCCTCAAAAAATATACCTCTTAGCAGAGCATCTACCTGGGAAAGACAATCAGATAGCGGATCTGCTCAGTCGTCAGCTACAACAGTTTCACGAGTGGGAACTTCATCCCAAAGTTCTTCATCCCTTCTTTCAAATGTGGGGCCATCCAGACATAGAGCTGTTTGCCACACACTTAAACACAAAATGCCCAAGCTTCACCTCCAGGTATCCACACATACTGTCCAGGGGCAATGTGATATGGATGAACTGGTCAGGCAGATCTGCGTATGCTTTTCCACCTCTCCCACTCATTCCGCTACTGGTCCGCTAGCTGGAACGACAGTCTCTCACAATGATTCTGGTTGCTCCAACTTGGGCCCGTCAACCGTGGTTCACAACACTGCTAGAACTCTCAGTAGTTCCACACCAAAGGTTACACCTTCCCCCCCAAAGCTTCTCACACAGAACCATGGAGACACAAGGCATCCAGATCCAGCTCAACTGAACCTAGCGATCTGGCTCCTGAAGTCTTAGAGTTTGGATATCTCAACTTCTGACCAGACTGCATGAATGTTATCAAGGAGTCTAGACATCCTACTACTAGAGCATGCTATGCAGCTAAATGGAAAAGATTTGTGATTTACTGCAATAATAACATAATCAATCCATTAGATGCTTCCATTCAAAACATTATTTGTTATCTCCGGCATCTACAAAGATGTAATCTGGCATACACATCCATAAGATTACATCTTGCTGCCACAGCAGCTTACCTGCAAAACAGGCAACAATTGTCATTGTTCAGGGTTCCTGCCATTAAAGTATTCATGGAAGGTCTTAAAAGGATAATTCCTCCCAGAATTCCACCCTCTCCAATCTGGAAACTAAACATTGTCCTTGCCAGGCTCATGAATCCCCGATTTGAACCTTTACACAAATGTGAGTTACAATTTCTCACATGGAAAGTAGCCTTTCTTGTGGCCATCACATCTCTCAGGAGGGTTAGTGAACTCTAGACATGAACCATACAAGAACCATTTTTACAGATACATCACAACAAAGTGGTTCTTAGGACAAAACCTAAATTCCTACCTAAAATAGTCTCTCCTTTTCACCTTAACCAGTCAGTTGAGCTCCCAGTCTTTTTTCCTCAACCAGACTCAGTAGCAGAATGAGCTCTTCATACACATGATTTTAAGAGAGCTATTCTTTACTACATTGAGAGAACAAACAACTTTTCGTAGCTTTCTCGCCACCACATAAGGGCAATCCTATATCAAAATCAGGAATTGCCAGGTGGATTGTTAAAACCATTCAAATATGCTATAAAAAAGCAAAGCGTACATTATCAATTCCCCCTGGTGCGCATTCCACACGCAAAATAGGGTCATCTATGGCATTCTTGGGGAATATCCCCATGGATGACATTTGTAAGGAAGCAACATGGTCTACACCACACCCATTCACTAAACATTACTGTGTGGATGTGCAAGCAAAACAAAAAGGTAGTGTGGGCCAAGCTGTACTAAGAACATTGTTTCAAACTACTGCAACATATACATGTAGCCACCGCTAAGGCAAAACTGCTGTATAGTCTATGTTACAGTATACAATCTACAGCTCATATGCCTCAAACGGAAAATGCTACTTACCAGTACGCATCTGTTCTTGGCATGTAGAGCTGTAGATTTGTATACGCCCATCCGCCTCCCCGGATACCTGTGTCTGTTGCAGTAATATCTTACTTAGACATCTTACTTAGACACATGGACATCTTTCTATTTCTATTTCTAACTAACTCCATCATCTCCCTTTATGGCTAAAACAATCTGGAGATGGAGTTGATGCCCATGCGCACTACTAACCAAAGGAGGAGTCACCTATCTTGTGACTACAAAACCTCTACAATAAAAGTGCAAACATCCGAGCCCAACACAAGATGGCGATCTATGCTACAGTATACAAATCTACAGCTCTACATGCCAAGAACAGATGCATACTGGTTAGCATTTTCCTTTCAGCGTCAACTGTTCAAATCAGTAAGTTCCACACAAGACATCACAGGAAGTGTTCATTGAAAATAATTGGAAATTTCTCCCCAAAAAACTATTGATAAAGCACTTCTTCTATTCCCAGGTTTTGCTCAGTGGTTCGAGCCATCAGTGCAATGTAGTCATTAGAGGTATTCTTGCACTCGCATAAATCAACCCTTTCAGCCGCCCCACACCTGTCCATGTTTTCACACCACAATTTTGTGTTTGATAATATGGTAATATGGGCTTCCACATTTCTATGAAATGTCCTTGTAGGCAATTGGAAATCTCTAGTTAACACTGGACATTTGGTGCTGGTGACATTTTATTTTATTTTATGTTTTTGGATCATATCGACATTAGCATGTAATCGTACAAATGTTTTAATCCTGTAGTAGTCATGTTTGGATTGACCATAGCTAATGTATGCCTGCATTTAAAATGGCTAACGTCTGGTTGCCATCTTGTTTCATAACGTGTATTCTCATGTCTAGGAGCAGCTGAAGCACTAGTTAATGAACATGATTCTCCTTGTTTTCTTTCCCATGTGAAATCTTTTCCTTACGTGATGACTGTAGACTGTTTTTACTAGTGCATCTGCAGAGCTCACGCTAGTCCAGTGTATCTTGTCTAGTTGCAGATAACTGTAAGCTTCAAGGGTATTTAGGGAAGGCTCACTGTGAACGATGCGGAGACTGTAATAAGCATTAGATTGCAACAATTGCTTTAATCTCATTGGACCATTTTGTGGTAACATGTATAGGTGTGACAAATGTTAGAACTGTGGGTTTAAGCTAATACCCCCTTCAGTGCTGATGACAAGCCAGCTCGTCATGGGTGTTACCTGTGCTGTGCTTATGACGAGCTGGCTTTGTCATAAAACAATGATAATCAAAAAAAGTCAGCACAGGAGGGGAAAACGCCTAGCAGCCAAGGTGATACAGAGTAGACCATGCAGTAGAATACTTCCAAGACATATTGCAGTCTTTCTTTTTTCCACTTTACTGAAAGCTTAAAACCGATAAGGGTACTCTTTGTGGGAGAACTTTTGATTTGGCTTTTACATGAGGCAGTTTTTTGCTACTTCGCCCTCTCACTAACATGATATTGACTGATTTGAGCTTCATATTTACAATGCATTGATTATTGAGTGATACTAATTTGGCCATTTTGGATTATAACGTTTGTTAATCTTTTATTACACCTTTATGGTTTTGAAACATAATTACTCTTTGCCTCTCATTATGGAGCCTAATGTGCTGTACATTATTTAAATGTATTGATTTGATGTCTCGCCCCGGTTCTAGATTTCGATTAATCAGAAAGTGTATTTATGGGCCCAGAAATTAGAAGGAAGAAGCGCTCCATCATATTGGTAGCAGAGGATGGTTCTGACTGAGTCGTGGGTGAATTAAACTTTGCCCCACTTCAATATACATTTCTGATTTTTCATGGTCCCAGTCGGATTATTGATGGTGTTCTCACACTCCTAAAAGCAGTTGCAGTATCTTAGGAGTCAGAGTATAAGTAGGGTTATGTGAGGGACACCCCCGCGCCGCACGGCCACCAGCTGCTGCGTGTGCCCCTCCGCCTTGCCCTCTGCCTCGCTGCCTGCCTCGCTGCCGGCTGACGCCGCTGTCGTCTGTTTTGTTTTTTGTTTTGTCGATCATTTGTGCTTGCTTAACCAATATTCTGTTCCCGTGTTAGCATCTTGTTTTTTGTTTTGTCAATCATTTGTGCTTGCTTAACCAATATTTTGTTCCCGTGTTAGCATCTTTGTTATCCATTTGTGCCTGTTTTTTAGTCCGTTTCTGCCCGTATTTGCGTTATCCTTCCTGTCTGCCCGCCTACCTCGCCGCCCTCCGCCTTCCCTCCCCGCTCCCCGCTTCCCGCCACCACCGCTAACCACGCCCCTTTTTCCCTTCTGTTCCCTCCCCGCTCCCGCCTCCCAGCTGCCCCTCCCACCCGCGCACTTGGCCTTATATGGCGACCGTGCGACGCAGGTGAGTGTGACCCACTTGTGGGACACCCCCGCGCTGCACGGCCACCAGCTGCTGCGTGTGCCCCTCCGCCTTGCCCTCTGCCTCGCTGCCTGCCTCGCTGCCGGCTGACGCCGCTGTCGTCTGTTTTGTTTTTTGTTTTGTCGATCATTTGTGCTTGCTTAACCAATATTCTGTTCCCGTGTTAGCATCTTGTTTTTTGTTTTGTCAATCATTTGTGCTTGCTTAACCAATATTTTGTTCCCGTGTTAGCATCTTTGTTATCCATTTGTGCCTGTTTTTTAGTCCGTTTCTGCCCGTATTTGCGTTATCCTTCCTGTCTGCCCGCCTACCTCGCCGCCCTCCGCCTTCCCTCCCCGCTCCCCGCTTCCCGCCACCACCGCTGACCACGCCCCTTTTTCCCTTCTGTTCCCTCCCCGCTCCCGCCTCCCAGCTGCCCCGCCCACCCGCGCACTTGGCCTTATATGGCGACCATGCGAACGCGCAGCGGTCACGCGCAGCGGGCGCGCCGATTGTGCGCCGAAGGCGCGCCAAAGGTAAGCCCGTCTGTGCCCGTCCGCGACCGGATCGCGCCCAGCGCCAGGACCCCTGGCCCACGAAGACCCCGACCGACCCGCTTGACGTACTCAGCCGCCACCCTCAGCGCACTCAACACCGGCCGACGCCCAGAGTGCCACCAAGCCACACCACGTCGCACCCACGGACCCTTCAGCTGCCACGCCTGCAAATTCACCTGCATCCGGACCTGCCTCGCACCAGCACCCGCCAAGTCGAACAACACCAGCAGCACCCACCTCAAGTGCATCCTACTCAACACCCGATCCGTCCACAGACACGCCATCGAACTCTGGAACCTCCTAGAGACCACTGCCCCTGACGTTGCCTTCCTCACGGAGACCTGGATGAACGCCTCTTCAGCTCCCGACATCGCCATCGCTATCCCAGAGGGCTACAAGATCGTCCGGAGGGACCGCAACGCCAACCAGATGGGAGGAGGCATCGCCATCATCCACAGAAACACCATCCGTCTCACGACCAGCACCGACAACACCCTGACCACCGCCGAACACCTGCATTTCCAGATTCACACCGACCCGAACACCACCCTCAGAGGCACCCTGATCTACCGACCTCCGGGACCACGCACCCAATTCAGCGAGGACATCGCCGACTTCGTCAGCCCGCATGCCCTCCCCTCCGCCGACTACATCCTCCTGGGGGACCTCAACTTCCACCTGGAGAACAACAACGACCGCAACACCAGCACCCTGCTCGACAACCTCGCCAATCTTGGACTCAAGCAGCTGGTGTCCACCCCCACCCACCTCGCCGGACACACACTCGACGCAGTCTTCTCTTCCAGCACAGACATCGACTTCAGCCACGCCACAGAGCTTCAATGGACGGACCACAGCTGCGTCCACTTCACCTTCAAGAGGACGACGACCCACCACCACCAGCATCAGGCCGCCCGCAGAAGCTGGAACAAGATCACAGCAGACCAACTCGCCCCTTCCCTGAGCCAGCACCCTCCCGCCAGCTCAGCGAACCCCAGCCAGGCCGCCGACAACCTCACGAAGTGGATCAGCAACTGCGCGGACGAACTCGCCCCGCTGAGGACCCCGCCCAGCAGATCCGGCAGCAAGAAAGCCCCGTGGTTCACCGACGAACTCAAGAACTCCAAGAAGAACTGCCGAGCCCTCGAGAAAGTCTGGAGAAGGGAACCTACACCGGACAACAGGACCACCTTCAAGCTGGCCACCCGGAAGCCCCACCAGCTGATCCGCGCCGCCAAGAAAACTGCTTTCAAGGACCGGCTGGACAACAACGCACACAACTGGAAGGAACTCTTCAACATTGTGAAAGAGCTATCCAACCCCAGCGCAGGAAACAACGACATCACCCCATCGCAAGACCTTTGCAACTCCCTCGCTTCATACTTCCACAACAAGATCGCGGACATACACAACAGCTTCAACAACCAACCAACGCACACCAAGACCGAACAACCACCCCCCACCACCACCCTCCACGCCTGGACCCCGATCAGCACCGAAGACACCATCCGCACGATGAACTCCATCCACTCCGGATCACCGACTGACCCCTGCCCTCACCACGTCTTCAACAAGGCTGACGCTGTCATCGCACCCCACCTGCGAGACATCATCAACACATCCTTCGACACCGCCACCTTCCCTGAGAGCTGGAAGCACGCCGAACTCAGCGCTCTTCTCAAGAAACCCACAGCGGACCCCACCGAACTCAAGAATTACCGCCCCATTTCGCTCCTCCCGTTTCCAGCCAAAGTCATCGAGAAGACCGTCAACAAGCAGATGGCCGCCTTCCTCGAGACGAATGGATTCCTCGACCCCTCACAGTCCGCTTCCGAGCCAATCACAGCACCGAGACCGCCCTCATCGCCGCCACTGATGACATCCGAGCCCTGATGGACAACGGAGAAACAGCGGCCCTCATCCTCCTCGACCTCTCCGCGGCATTCGACACTGTCTGCCACCGCACCCTAGTACAGCGCCTCAGCAACGTCGGAATCCAGGACAAGGCGCTGGAATGGATCATCTCCTTCCTCGACGGAAGAACACAGAGAGTCCGCCTACCACCGTACAAGTCAGAGGCCACCGAAGTCATCTGCGGCGTCCCTCAAGGATCCTCGCTGAGCCCCACCCTCTTCAACGTCTACATGAGCCCCCTCGCGGCCATCGCACGCCAGCACAACCTCAACATAATCTCCTACGCCGACGACACCCAGCTGATCCTCTCCCTGACCAACGACCCCGCCGCCGCCAGAGCCAACCTGCACGAAGGGATGAAAGAGGTAGCCGAGTGGATGACGACCAGCCGCCTGAAACTGAACTCGGACAAGACGGAGGTCCTCATCCTGGGCTCCTCACCCTCCGCCTGGGACGACTCCTGGTGGCCCCCCGCCCTGGGCACTGCACCCAAACCGACAGACCATGCACGCAACCTGGGCTTCATCCTGGACTCCTCCCTCTCCATGACCAGGCAAGTCAACAACGTCTCCTCGGCGTGCTTCAACATCCTACGCATGCTACGGAAGATCTTCTGGTGGATCCCCACCGAGACCAGGAAGACCGTCACCCAGGCCCTCGTCACCAGCCGACTGGACTACGGCAACGCCCTCTACGCCGGTACCACCGCCAAGCTCCAGAAGAGACTCCAGCGGATCCAGAACGCCTCAGCCAGACTCATCCTCGACATCCCACGAACCAGCCACATCTCCGGACATCTGAGAGACCTTCACTGGCTCCCCGTCAACAAAAGAATCACCTTCCGCCTCCTCACCCACGCACACAAAGCCCTACACGACCAAGGCCCGAGCTACCTCAACAGCCGAGTCAACTTCTACGCTCCCAAGCGCCACCTCCGATCAGCCAACCACGCCCTCGCCGCCGTCCCCCGCATCCGAAGAGCGACTACAGGAGGAAGGTCCTTCTCCTACCTGGCCGCCAAGACCTGGAACTCCCTCCCGACCGACCTGCGCCTGACCCAAGACCACCTCTCCTTCAGGAAGAAGCTGAAGACCTGGCTGTTCGAGCAGTAGCGGCACCCCCCCACCCCCAGCGCATGGAGACCCTACGGGTAGGTAGCGCGCTCTATAAATGTCTTTGATTGATTGATTTTGCTTGTGAACTGTTGCGAGTTGTGCTATTTGAGTTTCTGATGTTTTGAATTGGGGTGTCATATCTGGGTCCAAGTATGAGGGTACTTATCAACTTAGCAGATTATTTGCTGTCCTTATATATGAATAGTAGATAACTGTCTGACAACAATATGGCCCCCAAAATCGACATTGGAGTATGACGCATGTGCAGATAACCAACTGTATATATGGGAGGATTAATCAAGCATGAGACGATTCTTGATCTGATCGAGCAGACATATAACAAACGCAGGAGGTGCTGTGGCTTTATGTAATGAGGGGGAAGGTTTACCTGGTGCTCGGATTCTGGGAGCACATGACTTAATTGGTTTGATGCCAGCAACAATGCAGGATATTCTGAAACAGCAAGAACATAGACCCAATGGCAGTAGGGTAGGATACCTGACTGGCAGGATTGCTCAGTTGTACACAACCTATGCGTTGGGTACTAAAATCACATAGAGTAACATAAGAGAATTTCGCAGTGGATGCGAGGAGAAACCGCCCGGCTTGCAGGACTGTGTGGCGGTGACTATGTTGTTGATTGTACACGACATAGGCGTAAAGACAGAACTTAATTAGGTTGGGTGAGAATTAGCCACATTGTGTAAAAGAGGCACAAAACTGCAAAGAAAAATAAATGTAATGTGGGGTAAGGGAGCAGAAGATCTGAATGGGGAAGGCTTGAAGTGAGGATATTGAACAGTATCGATCTCTTAAAAACACAGAGAACTTGAGTCCACAACTAGTTTTTCCTTAGTATTATATTTCTCTTTAGTTTTAACTGAAACCCGGGGTGCGTGTAAGTAGCACAAGAATACTACCAATCTCTCAAGAATTAGGGGGTGGAAAAGATAAGGGATTTCAGTTGATCCACAACTAAGAACGCTACAGAGCAAGCGTGGTAAGTTATCATATTCATCATTAAGTGTAATGACAAGTCAACCCCAGAAGGAGAAAGGATCTCTATGTTAAGCCTACCTATCTTTGTCTGCAGAGTAGTTACCTGAAGAGATGGGGGTTTAGTTAAACAAATGAATAAGCACATCTCAGCATCACAGTAGTACATTCCTTTCCTAATATAATTAGAGAGAATGTAGTAGGAGTTGAGACTACATTTAATAATAACATAGAGCTCAATTTTGGTTACAGACCTGGGACCAGAAATTTGTGGCGGACCTTCGGGGTAATGAAGGTATTAGAACATCCCCACAGCAGAGTAGTAAGTTGCAATTTTTAATAAACTTTTTTCACAATAAAAATCCCAAGCTACAGTAATAAAATAACACAGGAGTGTGTGTTCTAATATTTTATTGTCTAGAAAAGATCACAACTACAGAGAAAGTTAAATTGGGTGGACAGATCAAGTCACTGTTGCACAGAAGAAGTCGTAATGTCCAAGCAGGCGAAAAAAGTAGTGATATGACTTATTGGGGCCTACCTGCTGTGTAATATTATGATGGCGCATAAGATATTGAAATAAAAATCTACAAACCCTGGTAGAAGGGGTAATATGTACTTGCTACTATCATACTTTATTTAAGGTGGAGCAATAGACTGGGAGGTATCACTGCTTATGCTACGTATGTAAACTCGCACGTATAGAGATTAACCTGGGTATGAGCAGCTAAGAGGATTGATTAGCACTAATACGCAGCTGAGCCTGATTTGTAAACAGGTTTATTGCTAGGCCAAAGACTAGTTTAGGTAAAGAAATTGTATAGCAAACCACTTATTATTATACCGCCCTTATGACACATATATTCATAGTATTATGCGACCTTGAATGATTGTTGACTACGACAAAGTGGTATATCAAAATTTAGACATTTTATTTATAGTTTTTTTCCTTTTTCTTTTATATTATTCATCAATTTTTAAACTTTTTTTTCATAAAAGTTATATATTATTCACAGAAAATACATTCAAATACATACAATACATATATTCACATGACATTACAAAAGGGAAAAATAAAAAGTGCTATACGATGTATTCGGTCGATGGAAAGTTAGAAGAAGGCAATGCGGTGGAATGGAACTACGCGCGTGTCGGCCAGTGGCCTTCGTCAGGTGACAGTCATTCGAGAGTTACAGACATGGTACTGTGCAACAAAAAACCTAAATCAAAAATACATAAAATCCATATATCAATATACCGGTCGCTATTATACAATACATTTTTTTCATCTTATAAACTCTAGGGTCAGTAAATTACATTTCATAATATATATAGCAGCAATGAATTTTTATAATTTCATCAAACTATATTAGCTTTCTCTGTTTCACCAACCAGGAAGCGCTTTTGTCGGTGATTCCGACGACATAAACATACGTCATTCTAATGCGCTAGGTAATAATAGAGCAGCTGAAAAACATTAGCGTAATTGCGCGGGAGTACGGCTGTATAAAAACGCCCAGACCGCAGAAACATTTGTTAAGACTTTCCAGATGTGAAGACAAGCAGACGCCAGAAGAGAACCCCCGTGTTGTGATAAGTCACAAAAAAGTGAAGGTACGTTTCTAAATTAGTGTAGATAGGTTATATTGATATACTTATAATGCTGTTAACCACCAAAGTAGGGCAGAGGCTTAATATCATTCTTTCTGTATTCTTCCTTACCTTTTAGATAATTCGAGTGACAGATTGCAAACATAGTCCATCTTATCAGCAGATATACATCAGGTAATATGCCTTAGAGTAAATAAAAAACATACTATAAATACCCCCATAAAGGTCAATTTGTAACTTAAAGCGAATGTTGGTGATTTTTTAGAGAGATAAATAAATAGACGGGCGTCATTGGCCTCATACAAGAAAAAAGAATGTTGCAACAAAAGAGGGAGTCCCCTGTTAACTAACCAAGGCACGGTAAAAGGTAACATTGGTTCCAAAACTACTACCATTTTTATAGTTAGGGCACAAATGAGTCTAGTATAATCTGTGACTGTGTCTATAGTAACTTACTGCTCGCAGTGTCACCAACATACGGTTTCATCCTAGGTACCTAAACTCTGAATACGATTAAGCATAAACCGACAATGTAGTAATCTGCTTATTTTATGTTCATGCTCCATGAACCTAGTAGATATACAACCGAAGTAAATACTAAATAAATAAATAGGATTGTTTGGTAGTGGTTCCATCTATAAGTATTTATCTGATCTGTTTTCTATCTCAGGTCGACACATGGCAGTTGAATGAGCAAAAATCCTTACTTATTTTCCCTGAAGAAAAAAACTACTTTTTCCAGTAAGCAGATACCTATTTACTACAGGGAGCCATAAAAGAATTCAATAAGGTACAACTATAAGCACGGTCTAAATTCCTCCTTAGTCTTTGTTAATATAAAACATCTTCCTGTAAATAAAACACCTCCTTTTTTAACAGTATAAATGAAACGTTGCCATCAGGAACTATAATTTATGGGAATACTAAAGTGAAGCTTTACCAGATACCACGGATGTGAGTAATAATTAGTTAACAAAATGCCATTCTTTTGCATATCTATGTTATATCTCTTTCCCTTTTCTTTCTTTTTCTTTGCATTATATTTTACCTACAAAGAATGGGTTCTAGGCAAGAAGAGAAACTTTTATAATGTGTGATGTTGATCCCATAGCTTATGTTAGTTTGTGGTGTCCATCACTCTAGTGGACACATAATAGAGACAGTAGCAAGGGGAAGATAAGCGTACATACAAATTGACGTTATACAATACTGGAAGCGTTTAATGTGAAGAACATGTGAAACAGAGAAAGCTAATATAGTTTGATGAAATGATAAAAATTAATTGCTGCTATATATATTATGAAATGTAATTTACTGATCCTAGAGTTTATAAGATGAAAAAAATGTATTGTATAATAGCGACCGGTATATTGATATATGGATTTTATGTATTTTTGATTTAGGTTTTTTGTTGCACAGTACCATGTCTGTAACTCTCGAATGACGGTCCCCTGACGAAGGCCACTGGCCGAAACACGCGTAGTTCCATTCCACCGCATTGCCTTCTTCTAACTTTCCATCGACCGAATACATCGTATAGCGCTTTTTATTTTTCCCTTTTGTAATGTCATGTGAATATATGTATTGTATGTATTTGAATGTATTTTCTGTGAATAATATATAACTTTTATGAAAAAAACAGTTTAAAAAATGATGAATAATATAAAAGAAAAACGAAAAAAACTATAAATAAAATGATGTCTAAATTTTGATATATCACTTTGTCGTAGTCAACAATCATTCAAGGTTGCATAATACTATGAATATATGTGTCATAAGGGCGGTATAATAATAAGTGGTTTGCTATACAATTTCTTTACCTAAACTGGTTTTAAATTCCCTACGAATAGCAAACTAAATAGCATGTAGGGGTCCCCGTTTTTCCAAATATAGACCAAAGACTAGGACATTGAATCTAATTTTTTTGTCTCCAAGATATTGTATATGATTTGTAATATTGTTACCTGAAGAAGTTGGGCTGAACCAATTCGAGTACCAGCGAAACGTCGTGTGGACAGTACTTCAATTGTTTTCTATGAATTGTTCCTATGAGTAGTTTTAAATTGTGTCATAATTTGTCATAAATTGTTGGATAAGAAGAGATGTATTTACCTGTTTGAATCTAAAAAAGGTTTTTAAAAAATGTATTACCGATGGTGAAAATGTGTGAAATATGTTTTTAAATACATATGTATTAATATATGGAACGCATAAAATTTGATTGCACACCAGACTTTTTTCTGTACACAGCACAGATAGTGCTCAGTTTTTTTTAAAGGATATTTTGACGGGGCTCTTTGATTGTATACATCAATGTTTAGTGCATCTTCATAGCCTCTTGATAAGCAAATGCATTCCCACTCGAGACAGTTGCACAAAAGGGAACCCTCTTTCCAGACTTTCCTAAGTTCTCCCACACTGTCTTCAGAAACTTTCTTGCCTTGTTTCTATTTCCATATTTCCCGATTCTCCACATTTTTACAATCATTCTTCAATTTCTCCACTGACGACACATACTGCCAAGAATGATCTCTTCTGTTCCCACATTTTTCCATAGTTATCTGCACTTGTTTCAGGGACATGTCTAACATTCCTTGATGGAACCAACCCACGATTTTTTGGCCTTTATTCACCGCGTACATTTGCATTTGCCTAACATTCCTTGATGGAAACAACCGAAGATTTGTTTGGCCTTTATTCACTGCGTACATTTGCATTTGCCTAACATTCCTTTATGGAAACAAACCAAGATTGTTTTTGCCTTTATTCTCCGCATACATTTGCATTTGCCTAAAATTCCTTGATGGAACCAACCTAAGATTTTTTGGCCTTTATTCACCGCGTACATTTGCCTAACATTCCTTGATGTAACCAACCAAAGATTTTTTGGACTTTATTCATCACCGCGTACATTTGCAGTTCTGTTTTGTTGCTTTTAAACTCAATAATAGTTAGAAAGCACCAATCAGTTTAATTCCAAGACTGCTGTAGGTTTCATGTTCAACGCCTGCAAGCTGGAGCTTCCTGACTTCCCAATGTTTTCTAAATGTTTTCTCAGATAAAATAGAACAATTTGCAGTTGAATCAATCAGTAAGTTCCTAAATAGTCCTTGGCCCTTAACGTCCACAACCAGATCTCTGCATTGCTTTTTCCCAACCATGAATAGCTCACTGGTTCATATAACAGCAAGAACCACATTTCCCATACTTTCTCGTAATGTTTCATCAATTACCACATCCACCTTGGATTCTGTATTCTCTGAACAACATATTCTGACAAATGCCCAACCAACCTCACTGACAAAATCTAGAATTCACCATGTATTTGGGAGGTCTGCATTTGTGAGAGTTCTCCAACACATTTGAGCTGGTTTCAGAACTAAACTGATTTTATCTCCCATTTTCCTTACTAGCAACCGTCTCTGCTTGTACATCTCACACAAAGTTAAATTTTTATTCAACGTTTTAGTACTGACCTGTGAATTTAATTTTCTATACTTCTTGCAGCTTCTCCTGCCTCTGGCATAGCCGGGTTTTTGCATGTTAACAGTTTCTCTTGAATCGTTTTATAATACATGGGATTCAGCAATCCATATCCATACTATCCATACTATACTATACTATATAATTATATAAAGAGAGAGCCCAAACCTTTGAGGCGGATAATCTCAGGAACCACAGCACCAATCACAACACCCAATACAGTGTTGGAAAGGGCAGTTGCAGCAGAAGGACATAGGCTATTCAGACGCCCACCATATACATTTAAAAGGTAAAAGAACCGTGCCAGCAAAGTAGTCCCTTGTGGGCGTGTCTGCATTGTGCTGTGGGCGTGTGCTGGGGGGCGTGTGCTGGGGGCGTGACAAACACTGGGGGCGTGTGGTACGTTCCACCCTTCATGCCATGTCTCATATTGTGTGCTAATCCTACCCTGCTCCCTGTAAATACCCCTGCACCCCATGATCATAACCCACCCTTACTCCTTAAAATACCCCAACACCCTTAAACACTAACCCATCTTAACCCTATAAATATACCCTGTACCCCAAAACCCAAACCTATCCCTACACCCTAGAAATACCCCTATACCCCAAAACCCAAACCTACCCCTGAACCCTAAAAATACTCCTGTACCACAAAACCCAAACCTAGCCCTGAACCCTAAAAATGTTATGTTATGTTATGTTATTTATTTGTTAAAGCGCAACAGCTGCCCCAGCAACGGAGCGTCCCGGCGCTAACCTAACCAGTACCTGAGGAGAGGGGGGGAACCAACAGAGGAATTAGATGACAGAGAAGAGATGGGTTTTGAGTTCCTTTCGGAAAGCGATCAGATTGGTTTGGGTACGGATGTGTGGAGGTAGGGAGTTCCATAGTTTAGCCCCTAAGACTTTGAAGGAACGTCCACCCGTTCTACAGAGCTTAGTTCGGGGGACCATCACGAGGTGCTGTCCCAGTGAGCGCAGGGTGCGCTGGGGAGTGTAGGGTACCAGAAGCGGGCGTAGGAGTTCAGGACAATCAGAGTTGAGAATTTTAAATGCCATGGTCAGGGTTTTGAAGTGAATACGAGATTCAATTGGCAGCCAGTGCAAGTTGTGGATGGTGGCTGCCAATTGAATCTCCAATGGAAAATACCACTGTACCCCAAAACCCAAACCTACCGCTGAACCCTAAAATACCCCTGTACCCCAAAACACAAACCTAGCCCTGAACCATTAAAATAGCCCTGTACCCCAAAACCCAAACCTACCCCTGAACCCTAAAAATACCCCTGTACCCCAAAACCCAAACCTAGCCCTGAACCCTAAAAATACCCCTGTACCCCGAAACCCAAACCTACCCCTGAACCCTAAAATACCTCTGTACCCCAAAACCCAAACCTAGCCGTGAACCCTAAAAATACCCCTGTACCCCAAAACCCAAACCTAGCCCTGAACCCTTAAAATACCCTTGTACCCCAAAACCCAAACCTACCCCTGAACCCTAAAAATACCCCTGTACCCCAAAACCCAAACCTAGCCCTGAACCCTTAAAACACCCCTGTACCCCAAACCCCAAACCTACCCCTGAACCCTAAAAATACCCCTGTACCCCAAAACCCAAACCTAGCCCTGAACCCTTAAAATACCCCTGTACCCCAAAACCCAAACCTAGCCCTGAACCCTAAAAATACCCCTGTACCCCAAAACCCAATCCTAGCCCTGAACCCTTGAAATACCCCTGTACCCCCAAACCCAAACCTAGCCCTCAACCCTAAAAATACCACTGTACCCCAAAACCCAAACCTACCGCTGAACCCTAAAATACCCCTGTACCCCAAAACACAAACCTAGCCCTGAACCATTAAAATAGCCCTGTACCCCAAAACCCAAACCTACCCTGAACCCTAAAAATACCCCTGTACCCCAAAACCCAAACCTAGCCCTGAACCCTAAAAATACCCCTGTACCCCAAAACCCAAACCTACCCCTGAACCCTAAAATACCTCTGTACCCCAAAACCCAAACCTAGCCCTGAACCCTAAAAATACCCCTGTACCCCAAAACCCAAACCTAGCCCTGAACCCTTAAAATACCCCTGTACCCCAAAACCCAAACCTACCCCTGAACCCTAAAAATACCCCTGTACCCCAAAACCCAAACCTAGCCCTGAACCCTTAAAACACCCCTGTACCCCAAAACCCAAACCTACCCCTGAACCCTAAAAATACCCCTGTACCCCAAAACCCAAACCTAGCCCTGAACCCTTAAAATACCCCTGTACCCCAAAACCCAAACCTAGCCCTGAACCCTAAAAATACCCCTGTACCCCAAAACCCAATCCTAGCCCTGAACCCTTAAAATACCCCTGTACCCCAAAACCCAAACCTACCCCTGAACCCTAAAAATACCCCTGTACCCCAAAACCCAAACCTAGCCCTGAACCCTAAAATTACCCCTGTACCCCAAAACCCATACCTATCCCTAAGCCCTAAAACTACCCACGTACCCCATAACCCAAAACTATATCTGAACCCTTAAAATACCCAAACAC
The DNA here is from genome assembly GCF_964263255.1 of Lissotriton vulgaris. Classification (NCBI taxonomy): domain Eukaryota; kingdom Metazoa; phylum Chordata; class Amphibia; order Caudata; family Salamandridae; genus Lissotriton; species Lissotriton vulgaris. Next base: position 196,177 of record NW_028246508.1, read on the forward strand.
CCCAAAACATATACCTCAGTACCCCAAAACATATACCCCTATACCCATACTTACCTTATCCAAACATTAAAAATAAAACATGTTTTTACCATTCATGCATTTACAACAAATTTCGTTGTAAATGTATGCGTAGTAAAAGCATATAAAATGTAATGCCACACTGGGGCTCCAAACAAAAACAATGGGGATTCCAGCCAAGATTGGGACGAACTAACGGAACTAAAGAGATTACAAATAAAGACCTTAGTACACGGCGTAATGATGGCAGAATACCTTAAAATCAGCGCTGCACCAAGAGGCTTAATAGTCAGGAATGAACCCTTCATCTTTCAAAACGATAAACAATTCAAAAAAGACTGGTCATTGATATCATGGCACTGCACCAGGGACTGGCTAGTCCTGATCATCAAGACAGCGGCTCGCCTGTCGGAAACATTGAAGGAAGAAATACAGACGTTAGAGGTCCATCTAAAAACTTACATAGCACCTGCTGAGCTTAAAAAAAGAATAGATGAGCTGAATAAAACAATGACAGAATCGAGATTAGTCTTAAGGATACTAAATACACAAAACTGGATAAAGACAAAAAAAATCTTTTCCCATGAAACAGTCTATCCATATATACGTGATGACTACAAACCAAGCAATAGAAATCCTGGCTACAATACAGACAGCGATGGATCTGACAGCGGATCTGAAAAGTCACACTCTCCAAAATTTTATAATTACCCTCCAAATAGGAAACAAAGGAGAGGTAGAGGTAACTCAGGAAGATACCGAGGAAACCAACCACAAATGTGGCCCTCCTACCAGCCACCATATTGCCCCCCACCACCATTTTTTTATGGACCACAACAATTCCCTCCGCTGTACCCCCAACAACCTTTCCAAAATTGGAACACCAACCAAAGCAACCAACCTCGTCCTTTTTTACGGAGAGGCCAAACGACTCAAAGAGCGAAAAACAAAACTGGCCAACAGGTACAATGGGCCCAACCCGTGGAAGTAACAGGACGCCACACACGGAGCAAGGGACCACCGGAACCATCAACGAGCAACCCCCAGATCTAGCTGTCAACTTATCCTCCCTAACCCTAACAGAAGTTCAGACACGGGTTCTGAGCAGAGGACTAGGTTTCGTACCTACCCCAACAACGGACAAATTCAAACTGTGCGTAGAGCTAAAGGAGTTTCTGAGAAAGTTAAAACTTCAGGTCTTTTTCAAAGACAAAGACCCAATAACAACCACAAACACGGATACGGGCCTGAAGAAGAAATCTACTTTTGTCCCACCCCCCCATAACTTACCAGTCGAATTACTAGCTTTTGAAAAAGCTGTGATGAAGAATGTGAAGGACCTGGATCCGAACACCATAAGAGTCTTCAAGAACACAAGCAACTTGGAGTTTGAAGCGATCTATGAGCTATCAAACAATGACGCCATCACCATAAAACCGGCGGACAAGGGAGGAGCAATTGTCCTGCAAGACACTGAAAAATACAGACAAGAATGTCTACGCCTCCTTGCAGACACAAGGAATTACATCATCATCAAAGAAGACCCAACGGAAAGAATAAGGGTCTGTATCGCACACCTCATTGAGGAGAGCCTGGTCAATGACTGGATGGATAAAAAAGAATCAGAATTTCTAGTAAACCCAAAACCAGCCATCCCTTACTTCTATACGATCCCGAAGATCCACAAACGCATGGAACAGCCACCAGGGAGACCAATAGTCTGAGGGATAGGGTCTCTTTTGGAGCCAGTATCAAGATATGCTGATGCATTTCTCCGCCCCATTGTTCAGAAAACAGATACTTATCTGAAAGACACGAAGGATGTTTTATGCCTTCTAAAAGACACAACTTTTGACCCCACATCTAGTGTTTTGATAAGCCTAGATGTGGAGAGTCTTTATACCAGTCTACCTCACAAAGAAACATTGGAAATATTGGAGGAAGTGCTTTTTGAAGAGGAGTGGACTTATCACACACCGAGACATGTGGTTCTTGAATGCTGCCGGTTAGCCCTCACAGAAAATTTCTTTTGTTTTGAGGAGACTCTATACCGCCAACAACATGGGACCAGCATGGGCAGCACGTTTGCGCCGAGCATAGCTGGACTATATGTCCACCACTTATCCAAACAGCACCAAAGCGAGCAGAGGATTATAGCATTGCCAGCGTGTTTTTAGCGGCTCACCTGCTTTCCAACTAGGCGTGACCCTCAACCTCTCGGCGCACCCGCTTCGCGGGTGCCCCATCGCCTGCATTGAGGAGGGAACAACTTCTGCTGCTGCTGGGAAGAACACTGTTTCGGTAAGGAGCAAGCGGAACCGGGCGTGTGGCTGCAGCGGGGCTGCGAGCGTGCAGGGACTTCAATTCCCAGAAGTCCCTGCGAGACCGACGGAGAGCTTCCGGTCCGCTCTCCCTGCTGGCCCGCCCCCCGCCCTCCTGAGGATTCAAATTAACATCAGCTGCCCAAGACGAGTGGGACACTTTATCCAAACAGCACCAAAGCGAGCAGAGGATTATAGCATTGCCAGCGTGTTTTTAGCGGCTCACCTGCTTTCCAACTAGGCGTGACCCTCAACCTCTCGGCGCACCCGCTTCGCGGGTGCCCCATCGCCTGCATTGAGGAGGGAACAACTTCTGCTGCTGCTGGGAAGAACACTGTTTCGGTAAGGAGCAAGCGGAACCGGGCGTGTGGCTGCAGCGGGGCTGCGAGCGTGCAGGGACTTCAATTCCCAGAAGTCCCTGCGAGACCGACGGAGAGCTTCCGGTCCGCTCTCCCTGCTGGCCCGCCCCCCGCCCTCCTGAGGATTCAAATTAACATCAGCTGCCCAAGACGAGTGGGACACTTTATCCAAACAGCACCAAAGCGAGCAGAGGATTATAGCATTGCCAGCGTGTTTTTAGCGGCTCACCTGCTTTCCAACTAGGCGTGACCCTCAACCTCTCGGCGCACCCGCTTCGCGGGTGCCCCATCGCCTGCATTGAGGAGGGAACAACTTCTGCTGCTGCTGGGAAGAACACTGTTTCGGTAAGGAGCAAGCGGAACCGGGCGTGTGGCTGCAGCGGGGCTGCGAGCGTGCAGGGACTTCAATTCCCAGAAGTCCCTGCGAGACCGACGGAGAGCTTCCGGTCCGCTCTCCCTGCTGGCCCGCCCCCCCGCCCTCCTGAGGATTCAAATTAACATCAGCTGCCCAAGACGAGTGGGACACTTTATCCAAACAGCACCAAAGCGAGCAGAGGATTATAGCATTGCCAGCGTGTTTTTAGCGGCTCACCTGCTTTCCAACTAGGCGTGACCCTCAACCTCTCGGCGCACCCGCTTCGCGGGTGCCCCATCGCCTGCATTGAGGAGGGAACAACTTCTGCTGCTGCTGGGAAGAACACTGTTTCGGTAAGGAGCAAGCGGAACCGGGCGTGTGGCTGCAGCGGGGCTGCGAGCGTGCAGGGACTTCAATTCCCAGAAGTCCCTGCGAGACCGACGGAGAGCTTCCGGTCCGCTCTCCCTGCTGGCCCGCCCCCCGCCCTCCTGAGGATTCAAATTAACATCACACTCCCGCAGCGCGGGACGCAGCCCGGGCTAAGACTGGGCAAAGACAGGGCCGTTTTAGGCCGTTGGAGACCGATTGAGACCGGACCGGGCCCTTTCCCTTGGTCTTATCGTCTGGAGTCATAGTACTATACTTGAAATATTTTACAAATTGATTGTAACTTTTCTTCCCCATAATGTCCTCGCGTGAAACTAGGAGTAAGGCTACAAAGATCCCCAAAAAAGCCACAGGCACCCTAGATGACTTCATCACCAGGACTAGCCTCTCTATTGACAATGAAATTACCAAACTGCAGCACAGAGTATCAACTGAACTCGAATGCGCTAGGAGGCTTTCAACTGAACTTGCGCTTAGGAAAAAATCTTCCCTAGGCACCATTGCCACTTCTAAAACTCCTGAGCGGATTTCTGGTCCAAAACCACTCATAGCCGTAGCTGAGGTACACTCGATAGTAGAAGAACTAACTCCTCCCACCACCCAGGAATCCCATGAGCTTCCAGCTGGGGTCGAGTCAGGAAGCTCATCTCAGTTGACACTTTCAAAGGAGAAAGTCGAAGTCCTTCCAGATGGGGTGTCCTGTGATTCATTAGCAGGGACGATACTAATTACATGTCCTGTACCTACTAGTCAGCTGCTAGTTGAAACAGAGTCCTCCACAAAATCTCCAGGCAAAGTTCCATCAAAGCATAAAAGGAAGCGTAAACATCTCACCGCTTTTGCTAGAAAAAAAGCAAAAATCACCCTTAGTCATAACATTAAGGGTGGGACTTCTAATATGCCTGCTGTAATATCCGAGAGCCCTGTACATGATTTAGTATATACTGACAACACCAACATTAGTATAGATGAGCACATTTCCCTAGATAAGTCTGACCACTTAGGTAGCGAAGGACAGAGAGTTCCCAGTGCTATGGTAGAACCAGATGGTGGAAGAGAGGAATTTTTAAAAATAGTATGGGAGACGCTTAAGACATTACTTAAACCATTAGAAATCAGGTTAACTGGAATTGAGAACCAGCTTCTTGAAGTTGAGAAAAGTGTTATCACTCTTTCCAGTATAAGTCTTAATTGTTCTGAAGTGCCTAGAGTCACCCAGCAAGTTCCGGTCCTTGTCCCGACCACATCAAAAGAACCATATATTAAGCTATTAGATGTGCAGCAAAAAAAGGTAGGGATAGTTAATATCACAAATACTACTCAATCAAGTAGCACTAAAATCCAACCAAATTTAACCCCTTCAACATCCACGGCTACAGCTGTAAATACTACTAATAAACCGATGCAGAAAAACCAAACATATACCAATTCTCCCTTACCACAAATTCCCCCTTCTTCCCACTCTTCCATTCAGAGTACATTAATTTTAAATAAACCTCAACCTAATATTCCCACCTATCCCTACATTAGTGCTGCAGGCATTCAATCCATGCCTGACAAAATCATTGCTAATGCCTCCCATAACTCAAACTACCAGTCCAACCATACTCGCAACAACTTTAGAGGAGGGTACATAGACTTGCCACCAGACGCTAGTACGTTTGTAGCCGTTCTCACAGGGGTGCCAGAACTGGACAGTCAATACGAGGAAAACTTCCAATCGCTAAAAAATAAAGTGATTTTTTGGTTAAACAAATATAAACCTATTCCCAACCACTTGAAAAGTAAGATTCTCATGGTTAGGAGGGTACCTTGGGTAGGGCCAACCCCAAAATCAATCACGGGCGATTGTATTGTCATATCCTTTGAGGAACCCCAGAGTGCTGAGCAAATCTGCAATTGGAAATCGTATGGTATGAATCCCCCTATTGAAGCCAGACCCTTATCATTTTTTTATCCTCCACCAAGACCTATCCACCACGGCCAAAATTGGAATCCTGTTAAGCAGTATTCAGATAATGCCCCAAACTTGGTTAAGTATAGAAATTATAATATGTGGTCTGGTGCTCCAAACTTGGGTGGACATGGTGATTACAACATGTGGTCTGGCATTTCTACCTTCAACAGATTTAGCTGTTTAGAGGCTGTGGATTGACTTGCCACAATGCCTAACTGCATTTATGAATTATATGATGATTTCTGTAGATTGGGCAAAGGCTACCCTAAACCTAAAAATGTTGTACACTTTCATGATGATAAACAGTCCAACAGGAGTAGTATGCACAAGCTTAATCCCGATCCACAGAAAAAGGGACCACTTTATAGAGCTGGAAAGATATGCTGCTATACAGCTGAGGGTGGTCGGGATAGGAGTACAACTACCGCAGCTGGGGAAAAGATAAAGGTTGCAGAGAACGACACAATATCACTGCAAGCAGGCACTAGGTGCAACCAGTGCGTAGTCGATCCTCCCCCTGCCATCCAGAGTACTGACCCTTGTTTACTTATCCTATCGTGGAACATTGCAGGTGTTTATAAGAACTTAAAAGACCCTGAGTGGGCAAATTACATTGACACCTGTGATATTTGTTTACTACAAGAAACTTGGGCCTTAGAAGTTCCCCATCGGGTAGGTTACAAAACCTTTGGCACTAAGGCAGTTCAATCTGACCGAGGAAGACCATCAGGGGGACTATTAATCTGGCTAAAAATCACCTTAGCCATGCAGGTTGAAATTGTGGATACAGGTTCCCCGGATATTTTAGCTCTAAGGGCAACCCCATCGTGTGGAAATGAATGGTACATTGTGAACGTCTATAATAGACCAACTAGTCACTCGAAGGTATCAACAACAATTGAGGCCCTGGAGCTCCTGCTTAAAAACGTAATTGTAGACACCCCGGTCATTCTAGGAGGAGACCTAAACTGCAATTTCGAACCTGTTCTGGGCATTTCTGAAGTGTTTGAAGATGAGGACTCAGCCTATAACATCCCCCAGCTTGAGACCACTAAATTTGTTAAATATTCAACATTGGCCAGTCAACTTTTACGACTTTCCGCAGATCACGGCCTCAGAGCAGGTAATGGCCGACTCCCATCTGATCTCCAAAAACAACCAACCTTTTCCAAAGCTAACAGCAACTTAGACTTTGTACTTGTTTCTCTCAGTATATGGCATTTTATGATAGATCTGAAAGTAGTAAGTAGGGGGGAAAGTGATCACTACCCTTTGGAACTTTACATCAACAAGAGCATGGTTAGCGATATCACTTTATCTACAATTGAATCCTCCGAAGTCACCACATGTGAGGACGTCCACATAAGCAACAACAGACGTGCGGTGAGATGGCCACGTGTTTTGGCAGATGGCAAAGCCTTATCACTGGTTTACTCTCTTTTTGAACAAACATTTGAACATGTAGTTGACTATGCCTTCCTACCGGAACACTTTGAACATTTTATTGATCTACACAAAATCTTCTTTTCGGAAATAAAAATGCTCTTATCAAAAATGCCGAAAAAGAAGCAGCAAAATCAAAGGGTGGCAAACCATGGAAAGTTATGGTACGGCCACGCGTGTAGAACTGCCAAAACAAACTTACTGTTTGCTATTAAAAACAAGTCCAAAGAAGAAGTAAAAGTTGCAAGGGTGGAATATAAACGTACGTTGGAAACATCTAAAAAACTTTGGGAGGAATCGATCTGGGCCGACATGTTATCTGCCGCAAAAACCAATGACAATGTTGGCTTCTGGAGACTAGTGGCCAATGGCGGTCATGCTGGGAGAGTCGTGAAAGATGTATTCTTGGATGAAATGACCTGGGTATCTCATTTTACAAACCTTTACAAACAATACGACAGTGATAGCCAATGGAGCCTAAGGTCCCCACGGCCGGTTGAACCGCTCAACTTTACACTGGATGAGACAGTAAGGGCGATTAACGATCTTAAAAACTCTAAAGCCCCTGGTCCGGACAGAATACCGGGGGATCTCTATAAACATGAGGTTGAAGTCTGGGCCCCCTATCTGAATCGTCTGTTTAATGCCCTATCTTTAAATTGCAACTTTCCTGACAGCTGGCGGGCAGCGGAGGTCGTGCTAATATTTAAAAAGGGGGATAGAATGACACCCTCTAACTATAGGCCAATCAGTTTGATGGACACACTTCAAAAACTGTATGCTAAACATCTTCTGTTCAGAATTAACGATTGGCTTGAAGCTACGAACATAATTTCCAAATTCCAGGCTGGCTTTCGTAGCAAGACAAGCACAACAGATCAAATTTTTCGTTTTTGCTGTTTGATTTGGAAATATGTCCAGCTGAAAAGAGGTCACCTGTATGTAGCCTTTGTTGACCTGAGGGCTGCTTTTGATTTAGTTCCACGCAGCTTACTTTGGAAAACACTGCAAGACCTTGGGTTGCCGGGATGCCTCCTAGCTCAAATAGTAGAGTTACATGCAGATAATTTTGCAAATGTCAGGTGGGGTCCCAATGGTGAGCTGACCCGCAATATTCCCATTGAACGTGGGGTTCGCCAGGGGTGTGTCCTGGCCCCTACTTTATTTTCCTTGTTTATTAACGATGTCCCTGATTATTTAAATGCTTGTGTCAATGATTCACCGCAGCTCAATGGTGTAAGGGTGCCCGCGCTGCTTTTTGCAGACGACACTATACTCATATCCCAAACAAAAAAGGGTCTTCAGGCACTCCTTAACTCATTCAGCTGCTTTTGCCAGACAAAGGGCTTGGAAATTAATGCAAATAAAACGAAATGCATGTCACTAAATCCCAGTATGCCAGATAGAGGGTTCTTGACCCTAAACAGCCAAAAACTAGATACTGTGGATAACTTTTCTTATTTGGGTGTTGTACTCGATTCCAAACAAAGCTGGAAACCCCAAATTGAGAAAAGTAAAATAACCTATGCCCAAAATGTCAAACCAATCCTAAACAAAATGAATTCCAGTACAAGCAAGAGTGTTACCCCGGTTTTAGAACTTTTTAAATTTAAAATACAATCTGCTGTACTATATGGAGCAGAAATATGGGGCCCATGGGCAAAGAATAGTTTCCATGTTATGGACAACAAATTCATGCGTGCTTCTGTTAGGGTTCCTAGTAGTACACCACTCTTACCACTCCAACTTGATTTAAACTTTAGGAGAACAGATCATTTTACTATGTTGAGGCCATTACTATTCTGGGTTAGGCTTTGGACTACACCCGAACTGATAGACTATAGATATGGCCTGCAAGAACTGATGAGGCTTGATTCCTTTAACTCCCTGCACTGGCTAGTGCACATTAAAAAATGGCTTATACTCTTGGACCTACATTCTATGTGGGAGGCTCCAGATAAAATGCTTAACTCTTCAAAAATGGTAGTCAAGCGAGCATTCTGGAACCATATAAGTGGGAAGCTAGTGGATGGAGTTAGTGTTGGTTCCGCAGTCCAGGCTTTTTTATCATTTAAAGATGAACCTTATTTCGAACTATTCCTGGACGAGATAGAGCCACCTATTGCAAAAACTCTTTTCCTAAAGTTTAGATATGGGACACTTATGCTGAATTACAATACTGAAAGATGGGCACAAAAAAGACTGGGGGCCTTGTCTGATAAAATTAATAGCTGCCCTATGTGCTCAACTGTCTGTTCCGAGGATGAGGTTCACATGCTCTTTGTTTGTAGCGCTTATGCGAAACCGAGAAAGAAATGGTTGAAACCCATGTGCAACCTCCTGGGGACTAGGTCCTGTTCAATAGCTTTTAGGATCATGAAAAGTAACACAACCCAGTTTATTGTATTCAGCGTAAGCAAATTTTTACATTCTGTTTTTATAATCCGGAAAAAACAAGGACATTGTCTCGGAGTTGGAAAAGTGTACATGTTTATCCAATCCCTGTATATGTGATATTCTTTAAACTAATTTTCTTCTAAACCCTCGAAATGAAACACAACGTATTATTGTCCTTTTAAAAAACATGAATGAACTGTGAAAACTATTCCATGTCCGTATAACACTTGTTCCCTTCATTTTTATATTGTTATATTAATGATGGTTTTATGTATGTACATGACTTTTATGGCCAAAAAACGGCCGAAATAAAGTTTATAAAAAAAAATATATGTCCACCAGCTGGAGAAAAAGAAAATCTTGACTACCAACAACCCATACACCAACCACATTAAATTATGGAAACGCTATATCGACGACATTGTGTTGATATGGAACGGCAACGAGGAGGAAGCAATAAGATTCTGCGCCTGGCTCAATGAACAAGATCCTTTTTTGAAATTCACAAACACCATGAGCAGAAGCCATCTGGTATTCCTGGATTTAAACATCTGGGCAAGAGATGGAGTCCTGGTAACCACCACTCATCACAAACCAACCTCGAGGAATTGCCTCCTTACCTATAACAGCTTCCACCCAAGGCATTTGAAACAAAACCTCCCATTCGGACAATTCCTCCGACTCAGAAGAAACTGCTCCAACACATCAGACTATCTATTACAAGCGGAGGAACTGAGCAAAAAATTACAACAAAGGGATTATCCTAAAAAAATGGTGCAGAAAGCTTGCAAAAGAGCAAGCAATAACAACAGAGAAGCCCTTTTAGAACCAAAAATGGAACAACCTCCAACCAATGTCAGACTCATCTGTATCACAACTTTTGACAAGGTCTCTGACAAAGTCAGTAAGATTGTAAAGAAACACTGGGCAATACTGAACAGTGGGGGACTAAACATCCCAAAACCGATGTTTAGCCACCGAAGAGGAAGGAACTTGAAAGACTATCTGGTACACACTCGACCAAAACCAGCTGAGAACACCAATAGACTGCAACCATTACCAAACTGACACTTTCCGTGTAACAATTGTAGCGTGTGCCACCTCACCTCAGTAACAAAGACAATCACTTTCAACAACAATACCACATGGCAACTGAGAGATTTCTCTAATTGCAATACGAGTGGGGTGGTTTACCTAATCACATGTACGTGCAATCTGCACTACGTGGGAATGACCACAAGGAAGGTAAGCACTCGAATTGTGGAACACAGAAGCAATATACGCTGTAAGAAGTCAACAACACGCATGACTAACCACTTTATCGAGAAAAACCATACCCCAAACGATCTGAGATGGGTTGTCCTGGAATGTATCAAGAACAAGGAAAACATTGAAAAAGTCCTCCATGAGCGTGAACAACGCTGGGTTTTCAGACTTCAGACAGATACAAGGGGGCTGAACGACGACATACCGTGGGGCGCCTTGAACAAGTGACGCGAACGTGTCATCGCTCACAAAGCCCTGAAGTACTGACCTCTAAAAATTCCTAAATCTGAAACAAAGGATCCCTTAAGCCCCCCTGGCAGACAATGCATATTGCGATAACCTTTTGTATAATGAGGCCTACTTACTCTAAACCAAAACAATGGGAATAGTAGAAAGACCCACGCCAGGCATATAAACATCCACCAAAGATGGCCGCCGGAACATCACAGTCTAGTCTCCAAACCCGGAAGTCAATACCTTTAAAAACCGGACCCACGGACCATTTTGCAAGATGCGGTCCAAGGGGAAGCAGCTAGGTAATACCACGCGGCATTGCTGACTAGGAAGTAAGTTTCTAAACCATCTGGGTCTAAAAAACTTGGGAACATTAGATCGAGTCCCACACACCACTCAAGGTGCAAAACGTTAGAAAACTAACTATGTGTTTTTATAACTCTACAAACTTTTCTAGCATTGTTTCCATCGAGGCGATACCGCCCCCCTAAGAGACCATGATGTGCCATTAAGCACCAACGAATGTAAATATTTGGAATATTTTCCCTTTGGTTATGTGTCAAAATTGTGTGTTCACTGTTCTATGTATAGTCACTCTGTATGTCTGTCACGATTTCACGTTATTTTCACTTCTAGTGTAAATTAACGACCAGACATCCGACTTTGAAAGCATGCACGCACCAGTATGGCGAAACCACACCATATAGACCATGTGCATGTCTGAACGTGCATGGATTATGTGCGTCTTGAAGGACGAAAAGTCCCCGATCTCGGTTGAGATAGGGGCAAGGTGGTTGTTAACATTGTTTTTGTTAATATCTTTTACAGGTTCACCATTGAACAATACATCTGCGCGTGTACCAAATTGGAACAGCGTCATTCACTGTAAATATTCTTTGCACTAATATATTCTTGGAATCCTAAATCTAGGTTTTTTAGGAGTGGTATTATACAGGGCTGGTCCCTGTATGGTCCTGACGAAATGCTAGGGGTACCGTGAAACATGTTGACCATATACTGAACCCACCCACATCACTGGTTGGTACACAGTATAAACCCCATTTTTAACATACCGGTCTAGGAGCAGAATAAAACATTGAGGCCCACTAGCACGGTATTTTTAACACTCACACACACATCCACTCCACTCTTCTTACACCACACATAGTCCTTCACTTTAACAGTGCTCCTACGTAGTTCGCCAGTCGTAGCACGCCCCTTTTCGTAGAGAACTGGGATGACCCCGATGATGAAGCATGTCACCGTGAGGAAACTCCGGTGAGTGAGGGGAAAACAAGAAAGAACATTTTTTCTTTCTAAAAAGCTGCACCAACATACTTCTGTTAGGTAGCCTTCACACAAGACAGGTCCCCGAACCCAGACATTGGCTTCCTTTTCTCATGTACTCTTAGGAGGACGACCTGATCTTTAGAACCTCCTTTTCCCTCCCCTTTGGGCATGACTCTCTCATTGATGGCCAGCACCAACATACACTTTTAGACACACCTCCCGCCACAAGTTCTAGAATTGCGAACTTTAGAGCTGGGGAGCTACGTTCGAATCTCGGCATCAGCTCAACATCCTGTGATTCCTGGCAAATCGCTTTGTCTCCCCGTGCCTACCACAAATCAATGTGTTCTTCTGTAATGTAAATTGTGCTTATGCCATGTTGTCGAGTTTGCGCTACATAATATTGCAAGGAAAAATAAAGTAGGGAAATTCGAGTTCACACACTACTGAACGCGCACTCTTAAGTGCATCAGCAGTGCACTGTGAATCGGAGCGTTTCACAGGCCTGTCACAGATAAGAAATGCTATCAAAACGAAATCCTACAAAACAATATACTACTGGCCGGCAGCAAATCATACCCGGACAACGTCCCAAGGACTTATAGAAATTGAAGACTCACTGTATCTATTAAGCGAGAAGTCCTTACAAGATTTCAGCCTGCCTCCAGCGGTCCGAACTAACCTAACTGGATACCACAATATCGCTACCGCACACAATATTCCAGAGCTAAATAACTACCTTGCTCAACACTTGCCTAACTTAGTTCCCGATCAACAACTCGCCTACAACACCATAGTTGATAGTGTTGAAAAGAAGCAAGGCAAACTATTGTTCATAGACGCCCCGGTGGCACAGGAAAGACTTACCTAATCAACCTCATACGTGCCAAAGTTCGATCTTCTGGGAATTTGGCTCTAGCTGTTGCTTCATCTGGAATAGCTGCCACTTTGCTAACAGCTGGGAAAACAGCACATTCTACCTTTGAACTGCCTCTAACAGTTTCCCTTGAAAAGGATTCAATATGCTCTATTCGGAAAAACGGACCTTTGGGGACACTGCTTCAAAATGTGTCTCTTATCATGTGGGACGAATGTACAATGGCACACCGCTCACATATTGAGGCAGTTGACAGAACTCTCAAAGACATTAGAAATTCATACAACATAATTGGAGGTGTTAATTTTGTGTTTGCTGGTGACTTTCCGACACACTCTTCCTGTGGTGCCTACAGGAACGCGGGCTGATATACTAAAAGCATGCTTAAAAGCATCACACCTATGGAACTCTGTACAATCTATTACCTTGCGCACTAACATGAGGACACATTTAGGAGGTGGAGATACACAATTTGCAGACCTTCTAATAGAAGTGGCCAACGGAGACATACCTGACACAAATGGCTTTATCAACATACAAAACTTAGGTAAGCGTCTCTGTACCCTACATGAACTCATACAACAGGTTTACCCAGACATCAAGCATCTTCTCAGCAAAGATTACACATGGATTTGCGAAAGGTCTATAGTTGCCGCCCGAAACTCAGCAGTGCATCATATTAATGAACACATACTACAACTATTCCCAGGTGAAACCACAATATATAATTCCATTGATACAGTATTAGATACACAAGACGCTGTGCATTATCCCCAAGAATTCCTCCACTCACTTAACCCTTCCGGGCTTCCCCCTCATACACTCCAAATGAAAGTAGGTGTTCCTATCATGTTATTACAAAACCTACATCCACCAAACCTCTGCGATGGGACGCGCCTACAAGTTAAATCTCTTTTACCTTATGTAATAGAGACTACTATTCTCATTGGCCCTGCTGCAGGATAGTTAGCCCATATTCCCTGGATACCCATGATCCCTACTGATCTACCATTTCAATTCAAACGCTTACAATTCCCTATTAACATTGCTTTTGCATCCACCATTAACAAATCACAAGGTCAGACATACAAAGTCATTGGGATAGACTTACGAGAGGACTGCTTCACTCATGGACAGTTATATGTATCAATTTATGTCGGGCTATCGAGGTCGGGGAATTCATTCTACTTCCTGATTCTCATGAAACACGAAATGTGGTGTACCATGAAGTTTTTGAAGTAAATGTTATTTTCAATACTAAAACCATTGCTGCCTAGCCTTTTTTTACCCGGACAACGTCGGGACGGGCCGCTAGTCCCTGTATAAAAACCCATCTCTAATTTCTTTATAATCATCAACTCGTGATGCACCCAGTCGCCTAATATAAAAAAAAAATTATGTCAGATCACAACTGTAATAACTTATTATTGTTGAATTCTGACATCACAGCGCCTGCTGCCGGAGCCAGCAGCTGAAGGGGAAGGCAAGTCAGGTCATGGAGCATAAGTAAAGCAGTGGTTTAAAGAACAAAAAACATTTTTTTTTTCTTTCTGCTGCTCTGTTTTTATGGATGCAAGGATAAAGCATATATTTAGGGCAACATATTTGTTTGCACTCTCTAGGTAATTATAGAAAAAGTTGACTCTCCCTGCATGTTTCTGCACATTCCCAACCGACTGTTCCTTTTTTTAAAAAAAAATCGACTAGAATTAATCTAATTCTAATATTTATTTTGCAACAAATATCTAACACATTTTTTGATATGTTTAATTTTGGACTAGAGTTGATTTTTTTATTCTTCATATTTGCATACATGCTCTCTCTTTCATATGAAAAAGCTATGCACCAAAGATTTAAGTGGTTTGTGGGAAAGGTGATGGTGTGACCATGTATTAAAACGAATAAGGTACCCACTGTTGTACATGATAAGGGTGTTGCTAGTCAACTCAAAGTCCCATAATCTTATAAACCTTCAGCCTCATTCCTCTATATGGTCATGGAACTCTGTGATTTGCAATATTCTTATAATATCCAGCAGGGGGGTACTTTATCCCATATATCATATCATCTTACTTCCATCTGGTCATAAATTTACTTTCCAGAAAGAAATTCCTTTGAGAAACATCTATGTCTTTTGACCACTAGACTTTTTTGAATGGCAAGAAATGTCCCCTACCTTTTTAGAGCTTCCTCATGCTTCACTAACTCTTCGCCATGGGGTGCCCCAAAGACCGGAAGATGTTCAAAAATATTCTGTCCTTCTAAACTAAGATAGTGCTCAAGCATGCATTTTTTTCCTGCTCGTTCTAAATTGAAATCCAATACTAACCCCCAATTATACATTGAATGGCCAGATATGCCAGGAAATTGATTGTTCCCAGGAGCTTGCAAGAAAGGTGGAGGAGGAACCACTGCTTCCATGAACACCAGACAACTTGTCAAAGGTTGCAAAACAAACAATATTTAAGGTACCAGTGTGCATGCAGTAACAATTAAAACTATTTTAATCCACTGTTGTGCTTAGCTACAAATAGCAAAATCGAATGATTAATCCCGCTTGCTATTTCAGTAGTGCTTAACAATTAGCTAATTCTTGCTCAAACTATACCAATATAGCCCTGAAGCAGCTGTAAATAGAAAACATAACAAGTGACATCATCTTTTAATTGCTGATTCCAGTTTTCTTTCAATAAATATGGCCGCTTACATAATCAGATTGATGTTGGTGTAATGTCCACTTCCGCCCTTCCCATATCCACTATTCTTATCTCTTCCCTTCCCACCAGGGGCTGCATTATACATGCAGCGTGTTTTCCTTCATTGCACTGGGCACACCTTTAAACAGGCGTGCCCAGTGCAATGAAGGAAAATGCGCTATATTATGATGAATGGTCTGCTCTCAGGGCAGCAGCGAACTTGCGCTGCCCTGGAGGGGGGGGGGGGGGGAGGGTGTGTGCAATCATGTGAAAAACAGAGTGGCTCCTCCAAAGGCGCTCCATGCTTTCACAGTACAGGCAGCAACTCGCCTGCACTTTTAAAGGGGATTAGACATCCCCTTGCTGGGGGGTGCAGAGAGTGACTGTACCCGCCTGCAACGGAATGTCTGGGGGGTTGATATGGCCCCCTTTCCCCGCTCCAGAGGGATGCTCTGAGAGGGGTGACAAACACTGGGGGCGTGGGTATCTTATCTTTCGGGTTCCCAAAAATAGTGAGCAATGCCTGGTGGTCCATTATGACAGTGATATGTTTTCCATATACAAACACATGAAAATGTTCACAGGCCCACACTACAGCCAGACTATCCTGAGGATAGCCATGTTCTGTTTCAGGCATAGTGAAAGTTGTGCGCACTGTTACTGTGGGCGCATCCCTGTATGTGGGCACACCATGGTTTCTAAAATATAGACTCCTGTAACATTTGATGTATAATGTTTCTTTATTTCATCATGCTTGGTTAGATATTCAATTCATATCCATTGCATTTTTATTTTCTTAAAGCTTCCTTTAGTGTTCATATTCAAAAAGTTCCCTTTTAGACGCTCCAATGCATTTCGGGCTCCATAGCCCTTTATCCAGGAGCACTACAAACAACAATAAATAAATGAGATATCCCATGTAACAATCTGATATACATATATGTCGGTTAGTGTGCCATGTGTACATGCTGTGTGCCAACCGTGTGGAGTGTGTTTCACATGTTCTAAAAAAAACTCGAGTCGCAAAAAAGTGAAGCCGACGTGGTATGTGAACCTGACGCTCCTAGTAATATGGTAAATATAATACTTACACGAACTCAAGCGTAGTGCGCTGTTGAGTCCTAGTGTGAAATAGTAAAGCGGAGATTAAGAACAAGGTATTTCCTCAATGCGGGATTACACCCGAAGCTATGTAGACGAGCGTGGTGCTACTTACTTGGCAAATGCTTTGCGTTTCTACACAGTTGAAAAACCAGTCTTCGGCGTGAACCGCGGTACTCTCGGTAAACGAGTGCTGTGTGTATGTGTTCTCGGAAGTATCAGTATATTTCTAGTGGTGAGGTCACGTGATCGGCTCATCGAGGCCCGGGTTAAGAAAAAACAAAAAACGGACTATCACAGCCTGGTGCCATGATGGATGTGGAGGTGTGTAGTGTGAGCATGCTATGATGAAACCTAAACAAACAGCATATATGTCTCAGAGTAATCAACAAATATATAACCAATGCAAAAATAAACAGTGGCAGCAAAGATACAATAAATCAGAATACCATAGAAATGGTTAACACATACAGGGATGCGCCCACAGTAACAGTGCGCCCACAGTAACAGTGCGCAAAACTTTCAGTTTACTAATAAACACAGCAGGACGGCAGGAAAAACATTCACTTTGAAATTTCAAGGCTGTGCACCTCTCCCATACTTGTTGAGTCTGTTTCAGGCATAG